>NW_028318287.1:67500-367500 GCF_062004578.1 Staurois parvus
GCACCAGGAGGAACCCAGGACCCACTGCACCAGCGTAGGGTCTGACAATGGGTCCAAGGATTTCATCCCGATACCGAATGGCAGTCAGGGTGCCATTGTCTAGCCTGTAGAGGTCTGTGTGTCCCTCCATAGATATGCCTCCCCAGACCATCACTGACCCACCACCAAAACAGTCATGCTGAACCATGTTACAGGCAGCAGAACATTCTCCACGGCTTCTCCAGACCCTTTCACGTCTGTCACATGTGCTCAGGGTGAACCTGCTCTCATCTGTGAAAAGCACAGGGCGCCAGTGGTGGACCTGCCAATTCTGGTGTTCAATGGCAAGTGCCAATTGAGCTCTATGGTGCCGGGCAGTGAGCACAGGGCCCACTAGAGGACGTCGGGCCCTCATGAAGTCTGTTTCTGATTGTTTGGTCAGAGACATTCACACCAGTGGCCTGCTGGAGGTCATTTTGTAGGGCTCTGGCAGTGCTCATCCTATTCCTCCTCGCACAAAGGAGCAGATACCGGTCCTGCTGATGGGTTGAGGACCTTCTATGGCCCTGTCCAGCTCTTCTAGGAGTAGCTGCCTGTCTCCTGGAATCTCCTCCATGCTCTTGAGACTGTGCTGGGAGACACAGCAAACCTTCTGGCAATGGCATGTATTGATGTGTCATCCTGGAGGAGTTGAACTGCCTGTGCAACCTCTGTAGGGTCCAGGTAATACCATTCATGTTTTGGGGGTCATCTCTTTGTTGCCCATCTAGTGCACTTGTTGTTAATTTCATTAACACCAAAGCAGCTGAAACGGATTAACAACCCCCTCTACTTACCTGACCAGATCAATATCCCAGGAGTTTAATTGATTTGATGCTAGACTCTGATTAAAAAGTGTTCCTTTCATTTTTTTATGCAGTATATATATATATAACATCATATGTAATTTGTATTATATTTTATGGCAACAGATTTGTTGTTTAAAGGGACATATTTATTGTTAATGGCCGTAGGGTTGTGTATATGTTTGTGAAGAGATGAGTCTGTTATATGCTTTATATACCCTCCCAAGGATGGGAGGGGCTTAGTTAGAAGATCATGTGACCCCCTTTTAGTCATTATTTAAAGACCAGTTATGTAACATCCAAAATTGGCTCTGATGAAGAGGGGATGGCCCCTCGAAATGCATCAGCCTTTTGGAAGGTTCATTAGGGAGGTTCATTAGGGGAGACCAGACAGTTTCATGCTCATTGTGGCGTTTGATGTGCCTTATTACTGAAATTGTTTGTGAATATACATCTGAAGAATATATTTAAAAAATATATTTTTTCAAATATATTCTTCCGATTTTTTTTAACATATAAAAAAGTAATTTTAACATATATTTATAAACACATTCCAAGAATGAAGATTTGTATTTGTAAAGACATACAGTATGTTTGAAAAGTATTTTTAAAAATATTTTTCATATATTTTGTAATAAAAGCGCATTTCAACATACAGTATATATGTATATATTTATTGAAATATATTGAATACGGCCAAAAGTGTAGCATTTCAAATATATGTCATTATATTTCTAATATATTTTTCTTCTATGTGGGTTGGTATTTGTTTGTTTTCCCATCATAGCTGTGATTAGACTGCTGTATGAACCCATGTTTTTCTCTAACTCCATTGATGTGACCGTTGCTCACTGTGGCATTGTTCTAGTACCAGTGCACACTAACCAGATGTGCACATTAAAAGTGCAATGTAGAGATCATAAGGCTCATGGGGTAATCATCAGAGTAGAAACGGTGTTCTCTTGGTCAGAGAGGATCCCCAGGTGGTGCAGAGCTGGACAGGAATAGAGACTCCTTGACAACCAAGAACAGAACGATGATCCGCCTGAAGAAAACGACTCCTCCACTGGGCAAAAAAACGTATCTGGAAAAAGGTTGCTCCCCTCCGGGGGTCAAGAAAAGATGCCCATAGTGAAGTATTGCATAAACAATTTATTATAGTAAAAAATGACAGTAGCAGAGGGGATGCATCCAGTAAAAACAAGCAAATACAGACAGGACTAACCGTCCTGTCAGATGTAATAGCCGCCGGAGCTCCACGATGCTCCGACGGCGTGACGTCACGGCGTGCGTAGGCTCCTCCTCATCGTGGAGCTCCGGCGGCTATTACATCTGACAGGACGGTTAGTCCTGTCTGTATTTGCTTGTTTTTACTGGATGCATCCCCTCTCCTACTGTCATTTTTTACTATAATAAATTGTTTATGCAATACTTCACTATGGGCATCTTTTCTTGACCCCCGGAGGGGAGCAACCTTTTTCCAGATACGTTTTTTTGCCCAGTGGAGGAGTCGTTTTCTTCAGGCGGATCATCGTTCTGTTCTTGGTTGTCAAGGAGTCTCTCTTTCTGTCCAGCTCTGCACCACCTGGGGATCCTCTCTGACCAAGAGAACACCGTTTCTACTCTGATGATTACCCCATGAGCCTTATGATCTCTACATTGCACTTTTAATGTGCACATCTGGTTAGTGTGCACTTTTACTCCAAGTCACCTTTGCTGGGACTATTTTATTTACATTTAATCATTGTGTTTTTCATATATGTATGATAACTTTTTAGCACTGCACTTTTATATATATTATCTTGTGAGGATTTTTGTTGGTTATCCTGTGTGCCTAGCTGCTTTGATTTTTAGAAAAAGCGCTCACTTATTCTTTTACTTTATTGTTCTAGTACCGTCCGCAGCCTAGGCTTCAGTACTTTATTGCTCATTGGACTTGCTCTTCTCAGTTTTGCCTGGGCTGATGATGTTACTTGTCTGACATATAGTTTTTGTGTAATACTCTATTAGGATACACTGACATGTGCTCCTATATCCATATATGTCCTGTGTTGAAACTGTATTATTATAAAGGAATTATAAAAAAAGAAAATATTTTCGAAAGAAAATTCTTTCTGAATTTAACCCAGTGTATGGCCGGCTTAAGTCAACCCCTATGTATCCTATACTGTGTGACTTCGTGTTACTCTGGAGGCTGTATGATCTGTGTCCAGCAGGTGTCACTGTTGTTCCAGCATTGGATGGCTCCAAAGTGCGCGCGGCGGAGCAAAACGCGTGTGTCAGCTCTTTTCTGCAGAACGTGTCTCTTTCCACTTTCATTATGGCCTGAATTATATCTTGTTGCTCATATCAAAAACAGTGAGGAAAAGTAATCCTTTAAATCCCAAACACAGTAGGTGGCAAAAATGCAACCCAGCAGGAACGTCACCAGGAAAAACCGAGGCGTCTGCAATGAATTAGGATGCTTTGTGCGGCGCTAAACTTCAGCAGGAACAGAGGGGGCACTGGGGGTCAGATCTCAGTTCTATACCCCCTCAGGGTGCTTGTATTGTGACCCCTCCTTTTATCCATGACAATTTTTTTGCTCCAGAATGTTTATACTATATGTGGAAGAATGGTAAAATCTTTATACGATAAGTTCAGTATCACAAAAAAAAAATAAAAAACTCCCCGCCCTCTCTAGCCCCTCATATACACCAATATACACCAGGCGCAGACCCCCTCTCTGCAGGAACAGACCCCACCCCCCCACTGCTAAATGAGGGAAATGTATTCTCCTATTACTGCTTATATCATCGGGATCATCTATTCTCTGGGATCTAATCCAGAAGTCTCCACTATTCAATACCAGAGTCACATCATATATATTACAAATATTCCTTATCCACAGGAGTGCCCATCAGAGCCCCCCTTATCTCCAGGAGTGCCCATCAGAGCCCCCTTATATCCAGGAGTGCCCATCAGAGCCCCCCTTATATCCAGGAGTGCCCATCAGAGCCCCCCTTATCTCCAGGAGTGCCCATCAGAGCCCCCCTTATATCCAGGAGTGCCCGTCAGAGCCCCCTTATATCCAGGAGTGCCCATCAGAGCCCCCCTTATATCCAGGAGTGCCCATCAGAGCCCCCCTTATCTCCAGGAGTGCCCATCAGAGCCCCCACTTATATCCAGGAGTGCCCATCAGAGCCCCCTTATATCCAGGAGTGCCCATCAGAGCCCCTCTTTTATCCAGGAGTGCCCATCGGAGCCCCCCTTTTATCCAGGAGTGCCCATCAGAGCCCCCCTTACATCCAGGAGTTCCCATCAGAGCCCCCTTTTTATCTAGGAGTAACCTCAGAGCCCACCTTTTATCAAGGAGTACCCCTCAGAGCCCCCCTTACATCCAGGAGTACCCCTCAGAGCCCCCCTTACATCCAGGAGTACCCCTCAGAGCCCCCCTTACATCCAGGAGTTCCCATCAGAGCCCCTTTACATCTAGGAGTGCCCATCAGAGTTTCTCCTTACATCTCTGAGTGCCCATTAAAGACCCTCTTACCCCATTACAATCCCCCCTTACATGCAGAACTGCACATCAGAGCCCCCTTTACATCCACTAATGTGCATTGGAGACCCCCCCTGCACTTCTATTAGTGCCCATCAGAACCCCACAGACAACCTAGAGTGCCCATCAGAGTCACTCATTACATCTAGAAGTTCACAGTGGAGTTTCTCCTTATATCCAGCACTACACATCAGAGTCCCCTCTTACATCTAGGAGTGCCCATCAGAGTCCCCCTTACATCCAGGAGTACCCATCAGCAGGGGCGGACGAACAACTCATGGAGCCACCGGGCAATAGGGGATCAGTGGAACTTTGCCCCCTTGTGTCGGTGGTCAGTGGAACTTTGCCCCCTTGTGTCGGTGGTCAGTGGAACTTTGCCCCCTTGTGCCGGTGGTCAGTGGAACTTTGCCCCCTTGTGCCGGTGGTCAGTGGAACTTTGCCCCCTTGTGCCGGTGGTCAGTGGAACTTTGCCCCCTTGTGCTGGTGGTCAGTGGGTTATTTTTTCTAAACTAAAACCTCAGTATTCAGGTTTATTGCAGTGTTGGCACTTTGTGATAAATAAGTGGGTTTTGGGTTGCAGTTTGGACACTTGGACTCTAAAAGGTTCACCATCACTGCTTTAGAGTGTGAACCCAGGTGTGTCAGCCCTGAGCACTTTCAGGTTCAAAGCTGCCAAAATCCCAGCTGCAAAGCCAGGTAAGATGCAGATCAAACACAGACTGAAGCAGAAGGCAGGGGAGACAATAGGGGTGTCTGCAAAAAAAAAAAGAGTACCTGTCGCCAGGGGTGGACTGACCATTTGGAAACTCGGGAACTGCCCGAAGGCCCGGGGTCAGTAGGGGGGCCCATGAGATGCCCCTGGTACCTTTTTCATAGGCTTTTTTGAGTTTGGGCAAGGACACAGGGGCCCCATGATCCCCTATTGCCCGGGGGCCCCATGAGTTGTCAGTTCGCCCCTGCCTGCCCGATGCTATCACATAGGGGGCTTGTTAGTTCCTTTGTAATAGCAATAAAAAAGTGGGGCAAAAGCCATTAGTAGTGATCCACCCTTCTGGAATTGTGTGTATTTGTCCCGATGCTGCCAGAGATAAAATACAGGACAATTACAATGCATCCCTAGGGTTGTGTTGTCTATAAATCCCCCAGGTGCAGAGTTTTATTTATTTATTTTTAATATTTAAAGTTTTTGTTACATTTAAGGGCGGATAAGTGGGTATGTGTTTAGGAAGCATGTATGGTTGTGTGGAATTTACTTAGATGAAGTCATATCCCAAATGACAGAATCCGTGTCTTGTCCTTCTCACCATCTCTGGGATCCACTATTTCCACAGTGGCCTCCCGATCCTTGCCCAGTACGGCGTTCTTGGGGGTGCCCAGTAAAATCTTTAGAAGCTCGTGATTTTCTTCCAAACCGTCATTCTTCAGGTAAATATTCCAGGTTTTTGTGGAAACTCCTAAAGGAGAGAAAACAGAATATTCAGCTGAATTCAAAGATATAATAATATTAATTATAATTGGTGCCTGGTGGTCAGGCTACTCATCTATTCACCAAATGAATAGATCTCACTAACTAATAGAAGAGACTCACCAAGTGACAGAAGAGACTCACCAAGTGACAGAAGAGACTTTCCAAATGATAGAAGACACTTACCAAGTGATAGAAGAGACTTTCCAACTAATAGAAGACATCTCACCAAGTGATAGAAGAGACTCACCAACAGATAGAAGAAAAATGATAATAGAGAATCATCAAGTGATAGAAGAGACTTATCAACTTATAGAAGAGATCTAACCAAGTGATAGAAGAGACTCACCAACAGACAGAAGAAAAGTGATAAAAGAGACTCACCAAGGGACAGAAGAGACTCACCAAGTGACAGAAGAGACTTTCCAAATGATAGAAGAGACTTACCAAGTGATAGAAGAGACTTTCCAACTAATAGAAGACATCTCACCAAGTGATAGAAGAGACTTACCAACTTATAGAAGAGATCTAACCAAGTGATAGCAGAGACTCACCAACAGATAGAAGAAAAGTGATAAAAGAGATTCACCAAGTGATAGAAGAGACTTACCAACTTAAAGAAGAGACTCACCAACAGATAGAAGAAAAATGATAATAGAGAATCATCAAGTGATAGAAGAGACTTATCAACTTATAGAAGAGATCTAACCAAGTGATAGAAGAGACTCACCAACAGACAGAAGAAAAGTGATAAAAGAGATTCACCAAGTGATAGAAGAGACTTACCAACTTAAAGAAGAGACTCACCAACAGATAGAAGAAAAATGATAATAGAGAATCATCAAGTGATAGAAGAGACTTACCAACTTAAAGAAGAGACTCACCAACAGATAGAAGAGACTCACCAAGTGACAGAAGAGACTCACCAAGTGATGGAAGAGACTTTCCAACTGATAAAAGAGACTCACAAAGTGATAGAAGAGACTTTCCAACTGATAGAAGAGATCTCACCAAGTGATCAAAGAGACTTACCAACTTAAAGAAGAGATCTCACCAAGTGTTAGAGGAGACTCACCAACAGATAGAAGAGACTCACCAAGTGACAGAAGAGACTCACCAAGTGACAGAAGAGACTTTCCAACAGATAGAAGAGATTCGCCAAGTGATAGAAGAGACTTACCAACTTATAGAAGACATCTCACCGAGTGATAGAGGAGACTCAGCAACAGATAAAAGAAAAATGATAATAGAGACTCATTGAGTGATAGAAGAGACTTACCAACTTATAGAAGAGATCTCACCAAGTTTTAGAAGAGACTCACCAACAGATAGAAGAAAAAGAAGAAAAGTGATAAAAGAGATTCACCAAGTGATAGAAGAGACTTACCAACTTATAGAAGATGTCTCACCAAGTGATTGAAGAGACTCACCAACAGATAGAAGAGAAGTGATAAAAGAGATTCACCAAGGGATAGAAGAGATCTCACCAAGTGCTAACAGAGAATCACCAAGTGATCGAGGAGACTGCACCAAATGATAGAAAAAAACTCACTAACTGTTTAAAAAAGAGACAAACTAACTAATGGAAGGGATTTGCCAACTGATAGAAGAGACTCGCCAGATAATAGAAGAGACTCACAAATTATAGAAGAGATTTTACCAGCAGATCAAAGAGAGTCACCAATAGTGATGGACTGAGCACCCCCCTGTTTGGTTTGCGTTCAGACGTTTGAGCCTAAAAAAGTTTGACCGCGAACTTCGAATTGAGACGATTCACTAATCGGTATCTTACCACATCTGAGTATGGGGTAAGATACTGCACAGCATTTTTCCAAAAAAAGTTGGCATTCACTACAAAACTCTGCTAAAATACCAAGTTATTTTATTAAGTTATGCGGTATTTTAGTAGTGAAAACATGTTAATGTATAAAGAATTGCTAGCAATTAAAAATTTGGCAACAAAATATCATGGGGTCCCCCCATGCATACCAAGCCCTTCTGGGCTGGAATGGATTTTGAGGGGAACCCCCATGCCAAAATTAAAAATAATGGCGTGGGGTCCCCCCAAAATCCATATTAGTCCCTTATCCAAGCATACAACCCAGAAAATCAGGAAAGGGGGAGATGAGAGAGCGCCCCCTTCCTTCCTGCACCAAAGCAGGCCACATGCCCTCAACATGGGAATTGCTTCCTCCCACCAAAGCACCTTTTCCCCATGTTGATGGGGACAAGGGCCTCTTCCTCACAACCCTGGCTGGTGGTTGTGGGGATTTGTGATTGGGGGGCTTATTGGAATCTAGATGCCCCAGTTAACAAGGCGGGTCCCTAGATCCCGGCCCCCCCCCCCATGTGAATGAGTATGGGGTGCATGGTACCACTACTCATTCACAAAAAAAAGTGTAGTGTAAAATATGACAGTAGCCAGTCTTTAACAAGTCCTTTATTAAAACAACAAAATTAAAAAAAAATGGCCCCCGAAGTAGATCTAACGTCAATCATGAGGCCCACTGCCACAGCCAACCCAAGAAAAGAAAAAAAAAAGGCTCCACTCCCAACGCTGGCTGTAGCCATCTGACAACTCCACCAGCCTGACAGTTCTTAAATATTTAAGAGACAGGGCCACCCAGAGATGTCAACCGGGTGACTCCACCCACTTGTGACATCATCGACCCAGCATGCCCCTGTTGATGACATCACAAGGGATCGGGGACAATTGTGTTGTGATTGGCCAAAGTATGGTATCTGACCTGTGGTCAGGTGCTTTGCTTTGGCCAATCACAATGCACTGTCAGAGTGCAGTGCATTGTTGGGCGCAGCCGTTCATGTGTTCGGCACCTTAAGTTCGACTTGAACATCAAGCCCATCGCTGGTCACCAACTGATAAAGGTGACTCACCAACTGACAGAAGAAATCTAGAAGAGATGTCACCAACTGATAGAAGAAATCTAGAAGAGATGTCACCAACTGATAGAAGAAATCTAGAAGATATCTCACCAACTAATCAAAGAGACTCCCCAACTGATAAAGGTAACTCATCAACTGACAGAAGAAATCTAGAAGTGATGTCACCAACTGATAGAAGAAATCTAGAAGACATCTCACCAACTGTTAGAAGAAATCTAGACAAGATCTCACCAACTGATAGAAGAGATCTAGAAGAGATCTCACCAACTAATCAAAGAGACTCACCAACTGATAGAGGAGACTCACCAACTTATAGAAGAGATCTCACCAACAGACAGAAGAGACCCCTCAACTGATAAAAGAGATCTCACAAATTGATAAAAAGGACTCATCTCACTGGCTTATAGAAGAGATCTCACCAACTAATCAAAGAGACTCACCAACTGATAGAAGAAATCTAGTAGTGATGTCATCACCTGATAGAAGAAATCTAGAAGAGATCTCACCAACTGATATAAGAAATCTAGAAGAGATCTCACCAACTGATAGAAGAAATCTAGAAGAGATCTCACCAACTGATAGAAGAAATCTAGAAGAGATCTCACCAACTGATAGAAGAAATCTAGAAGAGATGTCATCAACCGATAGAAGAGATCTAGAAGAGATCTCACCAACTGATAGAAGAGATTTAGAAGAGATCTCGCCAACTGATAGACGAAATCTAGAAGAGATTTCACCAGCCGATAGAAGAGATTTAGAAGAGATCTCGCCAACTGATAGAAGAAATCTAGAAGAGATCTCGCCAACTGATAGAAGAGATCTCACCAACTAATCAAAGAGACTCACCAACTGATAGAGGAGACTCACCAACTTATAGAGGAGATCTCACCAACAGACAGAAGAGACCCCTCAACTGATAGAAGAGATCTCACAAATTGATCAAATGGACTCATCTCACTAGCTTATAGAAGAGATCTCACCAACTAAAATCCAATAAATGAAAGGGGCGGGCCAGGGACAGTCAGGCCGGGGAGCAAAGAGCTAGATGATGCTGGGCGTCCTTCGGCCAGGAAATGAGGCGGAGCTCTATCTGACTTGCTGCAGCTTCTAATGCACATTGTGAGAAGCTCACAGTGTGCAGTGAAATCAGAGTAAGCCATTTCAGTCCAGGAGAGGAGTCGGTACAACTGTGCAAGCAGGAAAGGCTCTCATCTATGTGTAGTGTGTTGGGGTGTCATTCATAATCTACATTCTAATCTAAATCATGACTCTTCAAATATGTTAATGAATGTGACATCACTAATTACTGTTCCTGCACCCAAAATATGGTATGAGGTCACTGCACCCAAAGCCTGAAGTGATATTTTTCACCGTATAGCCAATGCTGGTCTATGAATCTCTCCTGGAGAAAATCCATAGTGAATTGTTTAGCATAATAATTTGATTGAACCCGGACACGTGTCGCTTTATAAAGGAGTGCGTCCATTTAATGTTACCTTTAATGAAATGCCTTTTTGAAACGACAACCTTTAATTGAGCGCTGACCCCGTCCCGAGATTTGATTTACTGGAACGCTCTGTTTTGCTGGAATTCACCGAGATGAATAAATTAGCCCGGTACCAGGAACTGGATTATAAATTACCTGTCCGCCAGCAGGCAAAGCTCTAGGTGCAGGTAGAGGGTTGGTGCAGGAGAAATCTTATTGTAGAAATCTTGATGGGATCATAGAAAATCCTGATCACTGGATTCAGGGGATATACGAATTGTATGGTAAGGTGTGCAAAGAGAAATGATGATCGAAAGAGTAGCAGCCTGATTTCTACTTTCATCTGTTTATTATTATTATATGTTGTTTACTTGGCAGAAAGGAAGAAAGAAAGAAGAGAAATTTTGAGAAAGAAAAATGAGAGAAAAAAGAAAGAAAGGGGGGGGGGGGTGGAGTGATGAAATGGGAAATGAAGACAGGCAGGAAGGAAGAAGGAAAGGAAAAAAGAAGGCAGAAAGGATGGAAGGAAGAAAAAAAGAGAAGGGGAAGGAAGGAAGGAGGGAGGGATGGAAAAAAAAAGTAAGAGAAGGAAAGAAGAAAAAGGGATGGGGAGCGAGGGAGGAGGAAAGGAAGAAAGGGAAATGAATGGTGGAGGAAATGAAGAGGAAGGAGAAAACAATGGAGGAAGGAAGGGATTAGGAAAGGGAAAGTTAGAAGAATGAAATGGGAAACGAAGGAAGGAAGGAAGGAAGAAGGAAAGGAAAAAGGAAGGAGGAAAGGAAGGAAGGAAGAAAAAAAGAGAAGGGGAAAGAAGGAAGGAAGGAAGGGTGGGATGGAATTTTTGAGAAAATGAGAAGAGAAAGAAGAAAAAAAAAAGGGGGGGGGGAGTTAAGGAAGAAGAATTAAACAGGAGAAGAAAAAAGATGGCAGGAAGAAAGGAAGGGAAAGGGATGAAGGAAGAAAAAATAAAAGATATGGAGAAAAGAAGTGAAGAAGGAATGAAGTAGAAAAGGCGGGATAGAAAATGAAAGGGAAGGAGAAAGAAAGGGCAGGAAGAAAAACTGAAAAAAAGTTGGAAAAAAAGCAGGAAAGGAAGGAAGGAAGGAAGGAAGGAAGGAAGGAAGGAGGGAAAGAAAAAAATGTAAGAGAAGGAAAAAAGAAAAAGGGATGAGGAGTGAGGGAGGAGGAAAGGAAGAAAGGGAAATGAATAAAGGGAAGAGGAAGAAGAAAACAATGGAGGAAGGAAGGGATTAGGAAAGGGAAAAGAAGAAAAATGAAATGGGAAATGAAGACAGGAAGGAAGTAAGAAGGAAAGGAAAAGGGAAGGAGGAAAGGAAGGAAGGGAAGAGAAGAAAACAATGGAGGAAGGAAGGGATTAGGAAAGGGAAAAGAAGAAAAATGAAATAGGAAATGAAGACAGGAAGGAAGTAGGAAGGAAAGGAAAAAGTAAGAAGGAAAGGAAGGAAGGAAGGAAGGAAGGAAGGAAGGAAGGAAGGAAGGAAGGAAGAGAAGAAAACAATGGAGGAAGGAAGGGATTAGGAAAGGGAAAAGAAGAAAAATGAAATAGGAAATGAAGACAGGAAGGAAGAAGGAAAGGAAAAAGGAAGGAAGGAAGGAAGGAAGGGAGGAAGGGAGGGAGGGAGGGAGGGAGGGAGGGAGGGCAGAGGGAATTTTTGAGAAAGAAAAATGAAGAAGACAAAAAGGGTGGGGGGAGTTATGGAAGAAGAATGAAACAGGAGAAAAGAAGGCAGGAAGGAAGGAAGGAAAGCAGGCAGGAAAGAAAGAAGGAAAAGGAATGAAGGAAGAAAAAATAAAGGATATGGAGAAAAGAAGCGAAGAAGGAATGAAGTAAAAAAAGGCTGAAAGGTAAATGAAAGGGAAGGAGAAAGGATGGTAAGAAGAAAAATTGAAGTAGGAAACAAAAGCAGGGAAGGAAGGATGGAAGGAAGGAAGGAAAAATAACAAGAATAAAAATAAAGGATATGGAGAAAAGACGCAAGGAAGGAAAAGAAAAGGGAAACAAATGAAGAAATAAGATCAAAAGAGAACTAAAGAAAAAGTGGGAGAGCAGAAGGAATAATGAAATGGAAAAAGAACAAAGGAAAGCAAAATAAAACAAACGGAGACAAGAAGTGAAGGCAGGAAAAAAGGTGTATAAAAGAGAAGGGAAGAAAGGAAGGAAAAAAGAAGAAAGGGAAATGAAAGGGAATAAGAAAGACATGGAATAAGAAAAATAAAAGCTATGGAGAAAAAAAGGAAGGAAGGAAAAAGGGAAATGGAAATAAATGAAATAAGAAAAATAAAAGAGAAAGAAAAAGAAAGAGTGGGAGGGCGGGAAGAAAGAGGTAGGGAGGAAAGGGAAAGTAATGGAGACAGAAAAAAAAGGACATGGAGAAGGGAAATAAGGAAGGAAGAAAAGGGAAAGGGAAAAGAACAAAGGAAGAAAAAAAATAAAAGAGATAGAGTGAAGGAGGCAGGAAGGAATATAAAGGGAAGGGAAGAAAGAAAGGAAGGAAGGAAGGAAAATGAAAGGGAATGAGAAAGGAAGTATTAAGGGAAGGAAGGAAAGAAGAAAGAAAGGAAAGGGGAAAAAATTAATGAAGAACAAAAAATAGAAAGAAAAAGTAAGAGTGGGAGGACAGGTTAAAGGAGGGAAGAGAAAAGCAAAGAAAAGAAATGAAAAGAAGTGAATAAGGGAGGAAGGAAGTAAAAAAAGGAAATTAAAGGGAAATAAAGGGAAGGAAGGTACAAAGGAAATAAGAAAAAAGGAGGAAAAAAGGAAGAAAACAAGAAAGACAAATGGGAAAGAAGGAATGAAGGACGGAAGCACAGATGTCTCCTTCTATCTGCTGCCTATCTGTCTCATACACAGTACTTCGTAGATAATTCAGCTAAGACAGAATTGTATTTAGGGCTCTGTACAGGAACATTACATTTAATTCTTGTCTTTGTTAAATGTTTATTTAGGACAAAGTGTGCCGCCAACCATCTATATATATAACACCTCATCTCATAACTCTCTGCTACGGGAAGAGAGGATGTCTTTCAGGACTGAAATATGAAGCAAAGGACATCACAGCCAGTCCGATCTGTCCCCTGGTATATGGAGAGTGATGTGATCTGGGCTGCTGTATATTATCATTAACAAATATTTCATGTAAACAAAGCCATATATTATATTATGGTATACAGTATTATATTGTTTGGCTTGTGTTCAGTACCATCAGTGCTGAAAGATACACTATATTGCCAAATGTATTGGGCCAGCCCTCCAAATCACTGGATTCAGGTGTTCCAATCCCCTCCATGGACACAGGTGTATACAATCAAGCCCCTAGGCATGCAGACTGCTTCTACAAACATTGGTGAAAGAATGGGTCGCTCTCAGGAGCTCAGTGACTCCAAGCGTGGTCCCGTGATAGGTTGTCACCTGTGCAATAAGTCCATCCGTGACATTTCCTGGCTACTAAATATTCCACGCTCAACTGTTAGTGGGATTATAACAAAGTGGAAGCAACTGGGAACAACAGCAACTCAGCCCCCAAGCGGTAGGCCACGTCACATGACAGGGCGGGGTCAGCGCATGCTGAAGCGCACAGTGCGCAGAAGTCACCAACTGTCTGCAGAGTCAATAGTTAAAGACCTCCAAACATGTGACCTTCAGATTAGCACAACAACAGTGCGTAGAGAGCTTCATGGAATGGGTTTCCATGGCTGAGCAGCTGCATCCGAGCCAAGTGATAGGCCACGTCACATGACAGAGCGGGGTCAGCGCATGCTGAAGCGCACAGTGCGCAGAAGTCGCCAACTGTCCGCAGAGTCAATAGCTAAAGACCTCCAAACTTGGTGCGGCCTTCAGATGAGCCCAACAACAGTGTGTAGAGAGCTTTATGGAATGGGTTTCCATGGCCGAGCAGCTGCATCCAAGCCTTACATCACCAAGTGCAATCCAAAGCGTCGGATGCCGTGGTGTAAAGCACGCCACCACTGGACTCTAGAGCAGTGGAGACGTGTTCTCTGGAGTGATCAATCATGCTTCTCGGTCTGGTAATCCGATGGAAGTGTCTGGGTTTGGCGGTTGCCAGGAGAATGGTACTTGCCTGACTGCATTGTGTCAAGTGTAAAGTTTGGTGGAGGGGGGATTATGGTGTGGGGTTGTTTTTCAGGGGTTGGGCTTGGCCCCCCTAGTTTCAGTGAAAGGAACTCTCAAGGCATCAGCATACCAAGACATTTTGGACAATTTCATGCTCCCAACTTTGTGGGAAGAGTTTGGGGATGGCCCCTTCCTGTTCCAACATGACTGCGCACCAGTGCACAAAGCAAGGTCCATAAAGACATGGAGGAGCCAGTTTGGGGTGGAGGAACTTGACTGTCCTGCACAGAGTCCTGACCTCAACCCCACAGAACACCTTTGGGATGAATTAGAGCGGAGACTGCGAGCCAGGCCTCCTCCCCCGACATCAATGCCTGACCTCACAAATGTGCTTCTGGAAGAATGGTCCAACCTTCCCATAGACACCCTCCTAAACCTTGTGGACGGCCTTCCCAGAAGAGTTGAAGCTGTTATAGCTGCAAAGGGCGGGGCCAACTCTATACTGAACCCTACGGACTAAGACTGGGGGGCCATTAAAGTTCATGTGCGTGTGAAGACAAGTAGCCCAATATTTTTGGCAATATAGTGTATATTCGGGTTTTAGAGCAGCATATGCTCCCATCTAGATGCCATGTTTTTCAGGGAAGACCTTGCAAATTTCAGCAGGACAATATTAAACCGCATGCTGCATCTATGAGAAAAGCATGGCTTCATAGTAGAAGAGTCCGGGTGCTTACCTGGCTTGCCTACAGTTCAGACCTTTCACCAACTGAAAATATTTGGCTCAAACAAATAAAAAATGGCCCCGGACTGTTGAGCATTTACAATCCTATATCAGGCAAGAATGGGACAACATTCCTCTCCCAAAACTCCAGCAACTGATCTCAGTTCCCAGACGTTTACAGAGTGTTGTTAAAAGAAGAGGAGATGATGAACATGTGCTGAACATGGCTTTGCTCTAACTTTTTTGAGACATGTTGCTGCCATCAATTTTAAAATTACCCTCTTTTTTTTCTTAACCTCCCTGGCAGTATGATTATTTCAGATTTTTGGTGCTGAAAGCGGTAAATTTTTTTGCATGGAAATATGTATTTTTTTTTATTGTAGGCCTGTAATTTAGGAAAAACTCACTGAAATCTGTCCGAACAAAAGTCTAGTAAACATTCTGGATATGATAAAACTTGAAACACAAAATCATAAATTATAATGTAATAAATAATCATAAAAAATAATAATATAATAATAATAAATTGAATTCAATAATATAATCAAACCAAAAACACTGAAATGTGAAATAGAGCGCCAAGTTCTCACATCGCTGAGCAAAGTCGCAAAATCGTTTTCAGTGTCTGATGAAGAATTTCCCCCACGAATCATTATCACTCAATTCTGCAAGTGGTTCTGATTTACTATCGCTGTTCTCTAGCCGGTCTAAAACCGCTTTTGACCTAAAGGGACGCTTTTTGGACGCCATGGACGTTTCTCAGTTTCCAGGCAGAAAGAACAGTAAAAATGCAGGCAGGGCGCCGGACAAAGCACTCGGGACAAAATGTATGTGAAATGGTTTGATACAGGAATGTTATACTATGTAATAATCATTTTTAAAAAAATGACATTTTTAAAAAATGTCAAATTTGCCGCCGGTTCCGGCGCCCGTACATCGCGACGTCACAGGGACAGGAACACGGAAGCCGGCATCGGCCGGAGGAGATGGCCGGGGACGCTGCAAGGGGGACATCGCGGGAGCGCAGGACAAGGTAAGCTCTGCAGGGACTCCCTGAGCAACGCTGCATGGTATTCCCGAGTGTAGCTCGGGGTCACCGCTTTTGGTACTGAAACTCTACCCCGAGCTACACTCGGGAATACCGCCAGGGAGGTTAATATGATCCATTTTCTCAATTTAAACATTTGCTAGGTTTTCTATTTTCTATTGTGAATACAATATGAGTTTATTCACGCAGCGTCCCAACTCTTTTGGAATTGGGGATGCATTCTGTCATATCCTGTTCATTGCTAATTTTTCCTGTACAGAAACAGATTCTCTAACAAGCCCCAAGCTCCGTTCATCTTTAATACACAACCCGCTCAGCAGCTCTACTATTAGCAGATCGTCATCCGACCGGCGAGTGACAATTTATTCCGCCCGGCGCTCAGTTTATGGATTTCTCCCACACTTTCTGTGCCGCCTTTCATATCACACCTGTGCCACATTATTACCGCGCTCTCCAAAACAGATGTCTCCTCCTAATCCTGATGAGTTAAGTGATCCTCTCGCTACAAATGTAATGAATTTCACATTCCCTGCTGAACTCCAGGGGAAAGAACACCGGCCAAATCAAAACCGCCTTCTTTAAATGCCATCTGGGCCGGTGCTGCAACATGGACCCATGGCTGGCCTTAGCTATGTTTTATTACCCCCCTCCTTCCAGTTTTGGGAGTGGGGGGGGGGAGACAAAATCACATTTCCTAATGGGGATTTTCGTTTCAGGTCCTGTCTCACTCTCCCCACCATCGAAGACAACCAGTCACCAATGTATATCTGTATTGTATATTGCATCTACTCTTCAAATGTACAATATATATATATAATTTATTTCAGGTACTTATATAGCACAGTCAATTTACGCAGCACTTTACATATATATTGTACATTCACATCAGTCCCTGACCCTCAAGGGGCGTACAATCTAAGGTCCCTAACTCACATTCATACATACACATACTAGGGACAATTTAGACAGGAGCCAATTAACCTACCAGCATGTCTTTGGAGTGTGGGAGGAAACCGGAGTGCCCGGAGGAAACCCACACAGGCACAGGGAGAACATGCAAACTCCAAGCAGGTGGTGCCGTAGTTGGAATATGAATTGATAGCCCTAGTACTGCCAGGCAGAAGTGCTAATCATTTAGCCACTGTGCTGCCCATATATATACAGTTGCAAGAAAAAGTATGTGAACCCCTTGGGATTACGTGGAGTTTTGCATGAATTGGGCATAAAATGTGCTCTGAACGTCATCTAAGTCACAACAATAGAAGAACACAGTCTGCTGAACATAATACTACACAAACATTAGATGTTGCCATGGTTTAATTGCACATAACATGTAAACATTCACAGTGCAGGGAGGAAAAAGTATGTGAACCTTTGGACTTAATAACTGGTTGACCCTCCTTTGGCAGCAATAACCTCAACCAAACGTTTCCTGTAGTTGCAGATCAGACCTGCACAACGATCTGGAGTCATTTTGGACCACTCCTCTTCACAAAACTGTTTCAGTGTAGCAATATTCTTGGGATGTCTGGTGTGAATCGCTCTCTTAAGGTCATGCCACAGCATTTCAATCGGGTTGAGGTCAGGACTCTGACTGGGCTACTCCAGAAGGCGTATTCTGTGCTGTTGCAGCCATTGTTTTGTTGAATTACTTGTATGCTTTGGGTCATTGTCCTGTTGCCTCACCCATCCTCTGCAGAGCTTCAGTTGGCGGACAGATGGTCGTACGTTTTCCTGCAAAATGTCTTGATAAACTCTGGAATTCATTTTCCCATCAATGACAACAATCCGTCCAGGCCCTGAGGCAGCAAAGCAGCCCCAAATCATGATGCTCCCTCCGCCATGTTTCACAGTGGGGATGAGGTTTTGATGTTGGTGTGCTGTGCCTTTTTTTCTCCACACATAGTGTTGTGTGTTCTTCCCAAACAACTCAATCTTGGTTTCATCTGTCCACAGTATATTTTGCCAGTAGTGCTGTGGAACATCCAGGTGCTCTTTTGCAAACTTCAAACGTGTTGCAATATTCTTTTTGGACAGCAATGGCTTCCTCCGTGGTGTCCTCCCATGTACTCCATTCTTGTTTAATGTTTTCCTTATTGTAGATGTGTCAACAAAAATGTTAGCATGTGCCAGAGATTTCTGTAGGTCTTTAGCTGACACTCTGGGATTCTTCTTTACCTCATGCAGCATTCTGCGCTGTGCTCTTGCAGTCATTTTTACAGGACGACCACACCTAGGGAAAGTAGCAACAGTGCTAAACTTTCTCCATTTGTAGACAGTCTGTCTTACCGTGGACACATGAACATCAAGGCTTTTGGAGATACTTTTGTAACCCTTTCCAGCTTCATGCAAGTCAACAATTCTTGATCGTAGGTCTTCTGAGAGCTCTTTTCTGCGAGGCATGGTTCACATCAGACAGTGCTTCTTGAAACCAGTAAACCCAAAACAGGTGTGTGTTTTTTAAGGGCAGGACAGCTGTTAGCAACACATCCAATATCATCACACTGATTGGAGTCAAGGTTGGCTCACTCCTGGCTCCAATTAGCTCTGGGAGAAGTCATTAAGCTAGGGCCTCACATACTTTTTCCTCCCTGCACTGTGAATGTTTACATGTTATGTGCAATTAAACCATGGCAACATCTAATGTTTGTGTAGTATTCTGTTCAGCAGACTGTGTTCTTCTACTGTTGTGACTTAGATAACGTTCAGAGCACATTTTATGCCCAATTCATGCAAAACTCCACGTAATCCCAAGGGGTTCACATACTTTTTCTTGCAACTGTATATATATATATATATATATATATATATACATATATATACATACATATTATTATTATTATTTTGATTGTATTATATATTATTATTCTTAGATTGTAAGCTCCAAGGATTAGGGCCCTCCTATCCCTCTTGTATTGAACTGTATTGTTGCTGTATTGTCTCCCGTTATATTGTAAAGTGCTGAGCAAACTATTGGCGCTATATAAATCCTGTATAATATATATATATATATATATATATATATATATATACACATATACATACATATATATATTTTTATTTTCTCAGAGAATAGGTGCAGGAGGAACTCTCCCCTTCTAAATCGCTACGTGTTTCTGCCCCTACCCATCTTCGAGCACCATCCCTTGGTTTGACCCCCTACCCACCTCCCAATACAGATCCTTATAGCAAAAACAGAGCCAATTATCATTTTATGGTGATAAGTAATTTGTATGGAATGTGTTAATGATAACAAGAAAAGCAGTAAAATAGATCCCGCCTCCAGCAACAATAGATCCCTCCAGCAACAATGGACCCTGGCAACAAAATACCACCCCAACAACAATAGACCCCCAATAGCAACAACAGATCCTCCAGCAGCCAGCATTAATAGGCTCTCCTGAAGCCAGCAACAATAGACCCCTCCCTCAAAAGTAGAGAAATAGATCCCCCACCAGCAACAACAGACCTCGCCAGCAACAATAGACCACCATGCAAAAATAGATCCCCTCCAGTAGCAATAGATCTCCAGCAGCCAGCATGAATTGACCTCCCAAGCACTCCCCAGCACCCCTTGCCTCTGAAACAGCCCAGACAGAATTTACTAAATTTTGAGCACACAGAATCTGGAGCAGCTCTGCATAGAAACCAGTCAGCTTCCAGGTTTTATTGTGAAAGCTTAATTGAACAAGTTGAAGTTAGAAGCTGATTGGTTACTATGCAGAGTTTTAGTAAATCTACCCCAGTGTTACTTCAGAAAACCAGCCGGCTTCCATGGGGGCCTAATTATCTGACATCGGACTGGATTGTCTGCTCTGACAGGGTGAGAATATAAGTGAATAACAGCACAAAGAGCTATCCATTTTATGGAGTTTTTACAATCATTCCTGCCCCTCTTCTTGCCCACCACAGAATGCGCCAAAATATAAAGTGAATTTAAAATCCAGAACAAGTGGGGGCTCTCTTGTAATAGAATTAGATAGAGACATGTAGATAAACATATTGGAACAGATAGATAGAAGGATGAAAAGATAGATAGATAGATAGATAGATAGATAGATAGATAGATAGATAGATAGATAGAGAGATAGAAGGATGAAAAGATAGATAGATAGATAGATAGATAGATAGATAGATAGATAGATAGATAGATAGAAGGATGATAAGACAGATATTATTTTCATTATAATACAGGATTTATATAGTGCCAAATATTAGATAAGATAGGCATATCGAGAGAGAGAGAGAGAGAGAGAGAGAGAGAGAGAGAGAGAGAGAGAGAGAGAGAGGCGTCAGCATACCAAGATATTTTGGACAATTTCATGCTCCCAACTTTGTGGGAAGAGTTTGGGGATGGCCCCTTCCTGTTCCAACATGACTGCACACCAGTGCACAAAGCAAGGTCCATAAAGACATGGAGGAGCCAGTTTGGGGTGGAGGAACTTGACTGTCCTGCACAGAGTCCTGACCTCAACCCCATAGAACACCTTTGGGATGAATTAGAGCGGAGACTGTGAGCCAGGCCTCCTCCCCCGACATCAGTGCCTGACCTGACAAATGTGCTTCTGGAAGAATGGTCCAACCTTCCCATAGACACCCTCCTAAACCTTGTGGACGGCCTTCCCAGAAGAGTTGAAGCTGTTATAGCTGCAAAGGGCGGGGCCAATGAATAGATAGATATGAATAGATGGATATGAATAGATAGATAGATGGATAGATAGACAGATAGATAGATAGATAGATATGCCTTTAAGTGTTTCTATATTTTGCTTCTGCTCCTCCCTTTCCTTTGGTTTAGTTAATGCTGTATAGATAGCCCTCCCCTTTCCCAGGAATGCATTGCAGCTCTAACCTCATGTCATGGAGCAGGAAACATTATGATCTTTTGACCTATCGAATGTTCATTGTTGTAAGATTCTCTCAGTTTATGGAATAAACTTCACAAGATCTACAAGATGTCTTATCAATTGAGTCACTGACTGCGGTATCCAACTGAGGTTGAAGTTATCGCTATCTCATCACAACTGTAAGTTACAGAGATCACACTATCAATGCTTAGATTGGAGAGACAGAACAAAGAGATAGATAGATGATAGATAGATAGATAGATAGATAGATAGATAGATAGATAGATAGATAGATAAATAGATAGATAGATAAATAGATAGATAGATATGAATAGATAGATAGATAGATATGAATAGATAGATAGATATGAATAGATAGATAGATAGACATTATTATTATAATACAGGATTTATATAGTGCCAAATATTAGATATGTATTTAATTAGATATGTAGACTGATAGATAAATAATTAGATTAGATAGATACTGTAAGTTGATAGACACAATAGATGACAAGGCAAACTGATAGATCAATAGATATACAGTAGATAGATAGATAAATGTTACCTGGGTCAAACTGGACGAGGCTTGCACTGCTGTGTGTGAAATCCAGGCCCTGTTTGGCGGAAAGTTCTTGGACCTTTAAACAGAAATATTCCATTTATACTTTCAGTTCACCAGATCTGATCACATACAGAAACCCTGAAGCACACAGGCAGGATCGCTGTGAGACATAGTGGGGGTTATTTACCAAAGCTGGAGAGTGCAAAATCTGGTGCAGCCGTGCATGGTAGTCAATTATCTTCCAGGTTTTATTCCCAAAGCTTAATTGAACAAGCTGAAGTTAGAAGCCGATTGGCTGCCATCCACAGCTGCACCAGATTTCGAGTGCTCCACTTTTAGTAAATGACATGCGTGGAACTGAATACACATTTACCATCAAACTATCATTTCTGACCATTGTTCTAGATGTTCCTCCACAGAGCGACATATCTAGGAGGGGTCCAATGCCCATTCCCAGTACATATAAAGAATATTCTCTCTCACGGGGGGTTCAGCATTCCAAATAGAACACTTGGAACTTCCATTTCCCGTTCTGGAGCAGTCTAGTCCTCAGTACGGCTAAGTTCACACCTTTGAGCGTCAGAAACGCATTTAATATACACATGACTAATGACACCCCCATGCATCTCTGTAAGTGCGCACGTCTTCACGTGCGCCAAACCACCTAGTGCCGCAGGACCGTGCGGTTCAGGCATTTTTCGAAGAGTCAGAGACATTCTTTTCCACGTTTCTCCGGCGTAGAGCAGCCCTTGAAATGAATTGTCCGTCCAAAAGGCGTCTACGCTTGGTTGAACCTGTAGGTGTGACGCAAGCCTAGCAGTATTGTTAGCTGTCACTAGGCCAGGTCTGAGATCTATCGGAGAATTATTGATTGTATTATCCACTTCCCGTTCAGCCCATGTACATAAACGGGCGGACGGGAGCAGTGCAGGGGCGGGTTGCCGTTCATAAACGGTGCCCGCCATTTTAGCCTGTGCACGCTCCCAGGGAGCATGCGGCACCGCGATCTGGTGCCCGCTGTGTCCAGAGGACGCAGCGGAACACCGATCGCTGTACGGGACCTTTGTGTAAGCTCCCGATCATGTGATCACTGATTGGCCAATCAGTGATCACATGCAGAGTAGTAAGAGGTCACTTCTGACATCATTGCTTACTACGTGCAAAATCTGTGAATGATCACAGAGGTCACATGGTACAGGGCTATTCACAACAGCCTTGTACCATGTGCCAAGCTGTGACCAATCACAGCTCACTCAGTAGTTCTCAATGGCTGCAAGAATGCAGCTAGAGAGAAGGAGAAATGATTGCTTTTACAGCCTTTATGGGTGTAAAAGCAATCAGTGTAAAAAAAAAAAAAAAAAATCTTCATCATCCCCCACAAGTAGTACAGTTTCACCATGGTGACACTGTACTGCTAGGGTGACAATATGTTAAAAAAACATAAATAATAATATAAAAAAAATAAAATACAAATGTAAAAATTTTTTTTAAAAAATTATAATTTTTGGTTATAAACTAATTTGGGTTATTTTGTTTTACTAAAAAGATAACTGAATACATTTTGGCCAAGATTTATGAAGAAAAATTATTTATTTGCAAAATTTTATAAGAAAAACACTTTTTTTCAAAATTTTTGGACTTTTTCATTTATATAGCAAAAAAAATAAAAATCCCAGTGGTGAATAAATACCACCAAAATAAAGCTTTATCTGTCTCAAAAAATACAAAAATATTCATATGGGTACAGTGTTGCATGACCGCACAATTGTCATTCAAAGTGTGATAGCGCTGAAAGCTGAAAATTGACCTGGGCAGGCAGGGGGGGAAAGTGTCCGGACTGGAAGGGGGTGAAAGTGTCCGGACTGGAAGGGGGCGAAAGTGTCCGGACTGGAAGGGGGTGAAAGTGTCCGGACTGGAAGGGGGGGAAAGTGTCCGGAGAGGAAGGGGGTGAAAGTGTCCGGACTGGAAGGGGGGGAAAGTGTCCGGACTGGAAGGGGGTGAAAGTGTCCGGACTGGAAGGGGGTGAAAGTGTCCGGACTGGAAGGGGGCGAAAGTGTCCGGACTGGAAGGGGGTGAAAGTGTCCGGACTGGAAGGGGGGGAAAGTGTCCGGAGAGGAAGGGGGTGAAAGTGTCCGGACTGGAAGGGGGGGAAAGTGTCCAGACTGGAAGGGGGTGGAAGTGTCCGGACTGGAAGGGGGGGAAAGTGTCTGGACTGGAAGGGGGTGAAAGTGTCCGGACTGGAAGGGGGGGAAAGTGTCCGGACTGGAAGGGGGGAAAGTGTCCGGACTGGAAGGGGGGGAAAGTGTCCGGACTGGAAGGGGGGGGGAAAGTGTCCGGACTGGAAGGGGGTGAAAGTGTCCGGACTGGAAGGGGGTGAAAGTGTCCGGACTGGAAGGGGGGGAAAGTGTCCGGACTGGAAGGGAGTGAAAGTGTCCAGACTGGAAGGAGGGGAAAGTGTCCGGACTGGAAGGAGGGGAAAGTGTCCGGACTGGAAGTGGTTAATGACTCCTGTGGAGGGCCCGCTACATCGGCCTTCAAATTCTTATTTGCGTGTCTTCATATTGTATGTATAACCCAATCCTATTCTTTCTCCTGCTGGAGGTCATTTTATGAAACAGAGCCTCTCCTTTTGGAAAATATACAATTGTTTGGGGGGTTTAAAGTATAACTCCACTTTTGTGGGAAAAAAAAAATTGCAAAAAATAAAAATAAATAATACAGCGTATACAACTGCGACAAAAGTCAGATTGTAATTGAATTGATTAAAATGTACCTTTCCTTTTCAAACTGCAACTCTGTAACAGGGGTGGACTGACCATTGGGGAACTTGGGCACTGCCCGAGGGCCCGGGGTCAGTAGGGGGCCCCATGAGATGCCCCTGGTACCTTTTTCATAGGCTTTTTTGAGTTTGGGCAAGGACACAGGGGCCCCATGATGCCCTATTGCCCGGGGGCCCCCTGAGCTGTCAGTCCGCCCCTGCTCTGTAATTTTCTGTAAAATGCAATATGGCAACCTGGAGGCGTTCTGTAGATAGATGGTGTACAGCACACCCCCCCACCCAAAAAAAAATTTCATTTCCTGCTTGTGTGATTGGCTCACTGATTTTCCCAAAAACTGTGCACTAAGGCTGGCCCTACATGGGTCAAAAGTCGACCAATTTTTCATCCAAAGATCGGACCTAAGAATAATCGTCCGATATTCGCTCTGTTAGTGAGTCAATGGCACCGGCTGATTTTCGTGGTTCCTCCCCTTTTTGGTGATCGGGCATGTTGGAAAATTCATGAAAAACGACCGATTGTGCACTCAATGAAGGTCAAATCGTACGATCGTTTTTCCGAAAAGAATATGCGCATGAGCTGTGACCTGGAACAAACAGAAGTTTCGCCTGTTATATGGGGAGAACGTTATGACTCGGTCGGCCGATTTTCGAAATCATTGATGGCACCATCGGATTACCGAGCAAACAACGTTTTCGATTTTCGGATGAAAAATCATTCGGAATTTGAACCATGTATGGCCTGCATGAGACACAAGTCAGATTTTGAGCATCCCCTGTAACAAAAATGTCATTTATGGTGAGATCACATCTAAAGGGATGCAGACCCTGCCACTTTCCTCATTAGAGCCCTGCACGTGCAGCAGCTGATTGATAATAAAACCATTCCAATATAGATTTCATCTGCACATGGACACAGACAAACCACTATTCTTTCAGAATAACAAAAGGTAGGAATCTGCTACAAAGTTCGTTAAAATCCCTGCAATGTACATAGATCATCCAGGGGGGAATGTTTTTTTTTTCAACAAAAGTGGAGATACTTTTTAACCATTTGAATTCCGGGCACTTTTACCCCCTTCCTGCCCCAGGCCAGTTTTCAGGTTTCAGCGCTCCCACACTTTGAATGACAATTGCGCGGTCATACAACACAACCTAAAATTTTATCATTTTCTTCGCACAACTAGAGCTTTCTTTTGGTGGTGTTTAATCACCGCTGGGGTTTTTATTTTTTGCTAAATTAACAAAAAAAAACAAAAATTTTGAAAAAAAAACACGTTTTTCTTTGTTTCTGTTATAAAAGTTTGCAAATAAATAATTGTTCTTCATAAATTTAGGCCGAGATGTATTCTGCTACATGTCTTTGGTGAAAATAACCCAAATTAGGATGTATTATTTAGTTTGTAGGAAAGTTATAGAGTTCACAAACTATGGTATAGATCTGAATATTGATCAATCCTGAAGTACTGACAGCCAATCTAATTTCTTGAGGTCCAAGAATGTCAGAACAGTACAGATATCCCCCAAATGTCAGAACAGTACAGATATCCCCCAAATGTCAGAACAGTACAGATATCCCCCAAATGTCAGAACAGTACAGATATCCCCCAAATGTCAGGACAGTACAGATATCCCCCAAATGTCAGGACGGTACAGATATCCCCCAAATGTCAGGACAGTACAGATATCCCCCAAATGTCAGAACAGGACAGATATCCCCCAAATGTCAGAACAGTACAGATATCCCCCAAATGTCAGGACAGTACAGATATCCCCCAAATGTAAGGACAGGACAGATATCCCCCAAATGTCAGGACGGTACAGATATCCCCCAAATGTCAGGACAGTACAGATATCCTCCAAATGTCAGGACAGTACAGATATCCTCCAAATGTCAGATCAGTACAGATATCCCCAAATGTCAGGACAGGACAGATATCCCCCAAATGTCAGGACAGTACAGATATCCCCCAAATGTCAGGACGGTACAGATATCCCCAAAATGTCAGGACAGTACAGATATCCCCCAAATGTCAGGACAGTACAGATATCCCCCAAATGTCAGGACAGTACAGATATCCCCCAAATGTCAGAACAGGACAGATATCCCCCAAATGTCAGAACAGTACAGATATCCCCCAAATGTCAGGACAGTACAGATATCCCCCAAATGTCAGAACAGGACAGATATCCCCCAAATGTCAGAACAGTACAGATATCCCCCAAATGTCAGGACGGTACAGATATCCCCCCAAATGTCAGGACAGTACAGATATCCCCCAAATGTCAGGACAGTACAGATATCCCCCAAATGTCAGGACAGTACAGATATCCCCCAAATGTCAGAACAGTACAGATATCCCCCAAATGTCAGAACAGTACAGATATCCCCCAAATGTCAGGACAGTACAGATATCCCCCAAATGACCCCTTTTTGCAGAATAGACAGCCCGACATACTTCATAAGAGGCATGGCGAGTTTTTTGAAGTTTTTTTGTCATATTTTTTCGGAAAATGAAAAAATTAAAAAAAAATTGTTTTGCTATTTTTTTTTACATGTTGTCACCAGTGCAGTACAGCGTCATCATATAACTGGCATGGTGGTGATCAGGGACACTGACTGGTGACAGTATGAAAAAAAATATATATATATTTTTTTTTTCATTTTTTATTAAATTTGTTTTCTTTTTTTTAAGATTTTTTCTTCATATTTTACTATAACCAAAGTAGTACAATCTCACCATAGTAACATTGTACTACTTTGGGGAAGTGATCTGTATTTTTTTTTTTTTTACACAATTTGCTTATAGCAAAGAATTACTTTGCTATAAGCAAGCATTTACCTGAATGACATCGATTCATTCAGGTTTTTTTTTTTTTTTTTTTTTGTGCTTAGCTGTGATTTGGCCACAGCTAATCACATGACATGTGAATGTGATCACTGTGACCATTCACAGCTAGACACTAGTATACAATGGATAGCATGAATGAAGCCATCCATTGTATACAACTGTCATGTGACCTGCTGTGATTGGTCACAGCAGGTCACATTGTACCGGAAACAGGGCCGATACTCAGATCTGTCATCGGCCGTGTCCGAGGTACACAGCCGGTGACAGATCGCGCCGCTGCGCGGCTCTGCAGGAGCGCAATCTGCGCATGTGGGGGAGGACGCCTGATGACATTTGCCATCCGCCATTCGGCCATAGGGCGGGTGGCAAATGGTTAATAAATAACTTTATAACAAACAATTGCAGATTTAGCAAAAAAAAAAAAAAAAAATTGTGTTGGTAGAAAATTGGTGAAGTAAAGTGTTGACGTGCTCAATCTGTTGTGGATCTTACCAGGGTACCCATACATATTACTATCTGGATGTTCAATACGTATTGGAAACTAGGACCAAAACACCTGCATTGAATGTACAATCAGCTATGATAACATCCGCATGCGCGCGCAGGCCCGCAATCCAAGCATACCATAATGACAGATTCCTGCTTTGACTCATTCTTTGGTAAATCAAGAGAGTTTTAATTAGAAAAAGAGAACAGACAATCCACAATATCTTCTTTTTTCAACAAGGTGCTCTAAAAAAGGCAAAACATTTTTTCAAATAATTAAAAAAATGTGATGTACAAAAACCAAGAAAAAAATTTATTAAAAATTGTTATTACGTTATGTTTTTTACCTAACCTTTTAATTGTTTTGGTTTATTCTTTGGTAAATCAGGCCAAGAGTTTCAATGAAAAAAAAAACAAAACAGAATCCAAAATAGCCTCTCCCTTTTTTTTCAAAGTGCTCTTAAAAAAGCAAAACTTTTTTTTATACAATTTCAAAAATGTGATGTATAATAATCAGGAAAAAAAATGATTAAAAATGGCATTGTATTATGTTTTGTTTTTTCTTTGGTAAATCAGGGCAAGAGTTCCAATGAAAAAAAACAAAGACAATCCAAAATAGTGTCCCCTTTTTTTTTTTTAAACAAATAAGTGCTCTTAAAAAATCAAAACTTTTTTCCTTATAATTTCACAAATGTGATGTACAATAACCAAGAAAAAAATGATTAAAAACTGCATTTTATTATGTTTTGTTTGTTCTTTGGTAAATCAGGCAAAGAGTGTCAATTAAAAAAAAACAGACAATCCAAAATAGTGTCTCCTTTTTTTTTTTTTTTTTTTTTAAACAAATAAGTGCTCTTAAAAAATGAGAACTTTTTTCCTTATAATTTCACAAATGTGATGTACAATAACCAAGAAAAAATTATTAAAAACTGCATTTTATTATGTTTTGTTTGTTCTTTGGTAAATCAGGCCAAGAGTGTCAATGAAAAAAAACAAAGACAATCCAAAATAGTGTCCCCTTTTTTTTTTTTTTAAACAAATAAGTGCTCTTAAAAAAGCAACACTTTTTTGTTCTTAATAATTTAAAAAATGTGATGTACAATAACCAAGAAAAAATTATTAAAAGTGGACTTTTATTATGTTTGTTTGTTCTTTGGTAAATCAGGCCAAGAGTTTCAATGAAAAAAAAACAAAGACAATCCAAAATAGCGTCCACCCTATTTTTTAAAACAAGTGCTGTTAAAAAAGCAAAACATTTTTTTCTAATAATTTCAAAATGTGACATACAATAACCAAGAAAAAATGATTTAAAATTGGCATTTTATTATGTTTTGTATCCTTTCAAATTTTTTTTTATTTTTTGCTTTATTCTTTGTAAAATCAGGCCAAGAGTTTCAATGAAAAAAAACAAAGACAATCCAAAATAGCGTCCACCCTATTTTTTTAAAACAAATAAGTGCTGTTAAAAAAGCAAAACATTTTTTTTTTAATAATTTCAAAATGTGACCTACAATAACCAAGAAAAAAATTATTTAAAAAATGGCATTTTATTATGTTTTGTATCCTTTCTAATTTTTTTAATTTTTGCTTTATTCTTTGTAAAATCAGGCCAAGAGTTTCAATGAAAAAAAAACCCAGACAATTCAAAATAGCATCTCCTTTTTTTTCAACAAATAAGTGCTCTTAAAGAAAACAAAACTTTTTTTTTTTACTATTTAAAAAAATGTAAAGTACAATAAAAACAGATTCTGGAAAAAACATTTTGCAAAAAAGTGAGATAATTTCAAAACTGTGATGTACTACAACTGAGAGAGAGAGAAAAAAACAGCGATGGAACAAAAAAATTTAAATTTTATAAGGTTTTGCAAAAAAAGTGAGATAATCGATGTATTTACATTTACCTGCCCTTGTTTCCTTCCAATTTTTTTTTTTTTTTTTTAGCCCTGCAAACATAAAATGTAAATCTGTCCCTGAGCAACAAAACTAAACAAGCAAAAAATGAATGAATAGCAGAAAAAAACCCAAGTCTGTATTTTTTCCCTAAAATAATAAAAGAAAACTGATTTTTAAAATTTTATTTCCAGGCCTGACCGGGAATCCAGGCGCTGTGAGTTATCTGCAGGCACAGTCGCTGCGTTTGGCTCGGCTTATCGACTTGAAGCAGATTTTTGCAGGCCTGTTATCTCGCTCTTTACATGTCCATGCACACAGAACCGGTGGCCCCTACATAAATATCTTCCTCCAAAGCCCAACACCTTCCAGGATTTGGCACGGGGAAACGGGGGATGTGTGTGCTGGAAGGATTTAGTGAGGATTGAGCCTGCTGAAAGCCCCCAAACTTTATTTTTTTTTGTCAACTTGCAAAAAAAATGAGAAAAAAAAAGCGTTGCTAGATTTGGTTGTATTAAACCCAAAAATTCTGGAGTAACAAAAAAGCTCTGGAATAGAATACAGTTTAAAGGAAAGCAAATGTTTTATGTGAAAATCGGCTTTCTACTGGAAGTGATAACAAATAAATGTACGGAGCTGAAATCATCATTTGCTAACATGACAAAAACAGAAATATTCTACAGAAGGTACACCAATTTTTCATTTTGTAATACAAAATAATTAATATTTAGTCACCTGGACTAAGCTTTTAGAATTTACAGAAAAAGGAAACGTGTTCCACTTTGAAGAAGAACCATGGTCATCTACAGACAGCTTAAAGGCCAAGTTTCACTTTTTGAATAAACTTGGCCCTAAACTCACAGAATTCTGGCAACAGGTACATAGGATCTCTCAAAAATGTACCAAATTCCATGTTTTTTCGACCCTTTTTTTCTTATTCCTCCTCAGTAACTCTATCCCCACCATAATATACCAAAAATCAATTCCAAGACATCTCAGAAATACAGCCGAAGCCTATTTTCCAGCTCGCTGGTGCAAAGTATACCCCCTTCAGCTCCAATGTGACCTTAAAGAGTAGACATCAGAAGGATAGAGAACTTGGCTCATTCCTTAAAAAAATAGATCAGATGTGTTCAATGAGACATGGTTCTGTTAGTTCCAGTTCAACTACTCGGAAGAGGGTAAGTGCCTACTGGTAGGACAGGACTGAGCAGACACAGTACCCATCTACCCCCCTCCTCCTACTGCCTTGACTTCATCCTCTCCTTACCTCCCTCCCATTCCTGGACAACATCTCATTATGCCCCTCAGAGGTTCCAGTATGACCTAAAGTATACAACATCAGAAGGATGAGGGACTTGACTCATTCCCAAAAAAATAGATCAGATATGTTCAACAAGACATGGTTCTATTGGTTGCAGTTCAACTACTCGGGAGAGGGTAAGCTCCTGCTGGTGGGACAGGACTGAGCAGACACAGTACCCATCTCTACCCCCCTCCTCCTACTGACTTGACTTCATCTTCTCCTTACCTCCCTCCCATTCCTGGACAACATCTCATTATGCCCCTCAGTGGTTCCAATGTGACTTAAAGTAGACAACATCAGAAGGATGAAGGACCTGACTCATTAAAAAAAAAAAAAAAAATAGATTGGATATGTTCGACAAGACATGGTTCTATTGGTTTGAGGAGTTCAACTACTTGCAAGATGGTAAGTGCCTGCTGGCAGGACAGGGCTGAGTGGACCCAGTACTTATTTACCCCCCTCCTACTGTCCTGACTTCATCTACCCCCCAACTTCCTTGTGTTCCTTGACAACATCTCATTATGCCCCTCAGTTGTTCCCCCACCCTTTCCCCGCCATCCAATGGCCGGCCTTCGTTAGGCCCTTGTTCACTCTCCACCACCTTATTTCCCTCTTCTTAGTTCTACCTCCTCCAACACTCACCCCCACCGAACCCTTTTCTCCTACCACTACCATGGGATTCACCTGTGACTAACCTACTCTTGTGTCACGGCCAGGGGTCAGGCTTGGAGACCAGTACCTATAGCAGTAGAGAATTTCCCACTGACAAGCAGGATAAGTATATAAGCAGGTCACCCTGGCTCACACGAGGTGCAGAGTCTAAGCACCAACTGGTATTCACCAGAGCTCCTGATGGTGGAGATGGGTTTTGCTGCGTGTTAGTACCAGGCCACAGTTCTCAGGATCGAGCTGGGGATCAAGGAGAAGCGTAGTCATTGAACAAGCCAAAGGTCAGTAACAAGTGGTTGCAGGTTTGGATCAAGTAGAAGAGTAGTCAAGGGACAAGCCAAAGGTCGATAACAAGTGGATGCGGGTTGGGATCAAGCAGAAGCATAATCAAGGGGCAAGCCAAAGGTAGATAACAAGCGGATACAGGTTGGGATCAAGCAGAAGCGTGGTCAAGGGGCAAACCAAAGGCTGATAACAAGTGGATGCAGGTTGGAATCAAGCAGATGTGTAGTCAAGGGACAAACCAAAGGTCAATCACAAGTGGATGCAGGTTGGGATCAAGTCTAGTCAAAGAACAAGCCAAAGGTCGGTAACAAGTGGTTGAAGGTCGGGATCAAGGAGAGGCGTAGTCAAGGAACAAGCCAAAGGTCGGTAACAAGTGGTTGCAGGTTGGGATTAAGCAGAAAAGTAGTCAAGGAACAAGCCAAAGGTCGGTAACAAGTGGTTGAAGGTCGGGATCAAGGAGAGGCATAGTCAAGGAACAAGCCAAAGGTCGGTAACAAGTGGTTGAAGGTCAGGATCAAGGAGAGGCGTAGTCAAGGAACAAGCCAAAGGTCGGTACAAGTGGTTGAAGGTCGGGATCAAGGAGAGGCGTAGTCAAGGAACAAGCCAAAGGTCGGTAACAAGTGGTTGAAGGTCAGGATCAAGGAGAGGCGTAGTCAAGGAACAAGCCAAAGGTCGGTAACAAGTGGTTGAAGGTCGGGATCAAGGAGAGGCGTAGTCAAGGAACAAGCCAAAGGTCGGTAACAAGTGGTTGAAGGTCGGGATCAAGGAGAGGCGTAGTCAAGGAACAAGCCAAAGGTCGGTAACAAGTGGTTGCAGGTTGGGATTAAGCAGAAGAGTAGTCAAGGAACAAGCCAAAGGTCAGTAAAAAGTGGTATCAAAGACACATAAAGCAGCCGGAGTGACAAGAGTGAGATACTGACTGAAGAGAGCACAATGATTTGACAGAGGCACGTCCTAAATAGGAAGTTCATGGGAGCAGCAAAGAGTTCAAGGTTCACTAGACACAAGGTTCAAGGCAAGCTTGTTCAATGAATTGTCCAGTGAGCTGTCCAAGTGGCCCAGCAAGAAGAGGCACTGCTAGACAAAGCAGAGGTTGCAGATTCAGATCTGGGTCCTGACTCCGTAACCTACCCCTGTTTTATTTACACAAATGGAAGAGCCCCACAGTCAGAGAGATTTAGAAAAATAATACCCCGGATCATGCTCTACGCAGATACCTACCCATGACTTATCCTGATGTACACTCTTGTTCTGTTATTTTATTACAGGTACTTATATAACGCTGTCAATTTACGCAGCACTTTACATACATATTGTACATTCACATCAGTCCCTAACCCTCAAGGGGTGTACAATCTAAGGTCCCTAACTTACATTCATACATACACATACTAGGGACAATTTAGACAGGAGCCAATTAACCTACCAGCATGTCTTCGGAGTGTAGGAGGAAACCGGAGTACCCGGAGGAAACCCACACAGGCACAGGGAGAACATGCAAACTCCAGGCAGGTGGTGCCGTGGCTGGGATTCGAATCAAAGACCTTAGTACTGCCAGGCGGAAGTGCTAACCACTTAGCCACTGTGCTGCCCATCTGTTATCTGCTTTGTTAATGTCTTTTACATGATACAAACATGTCCTTATGCATTTGCTGTACAATCTATACTCATCCTTTGACTGTATGCTGGGTGATAAAAAAAAGAATTTGAAAAAAAAATGGCTACACAGTCAAGGAGTCCTAGTGAGATTGAAACAAACACAGTGTAATGAACAAAATGTTTGCTTATTCTTTACCCATAGGCCAGTGATCTGGTGGGTGGCACTGCTGGGCACTGATGGGCACAGGTGGGTGGCACTGCTGGGCACTTGTGGGCGGCACTGGTGGGTGGCACTGCTGGGCATCGATCATCTGGACACTGATCATCAGTGCCCTGATGATCGGTGCCGATCCCTCTGACAACTGCCGGTTCTCGGCAGTCCTTTCCTCACGCAATGACAGCGTGAGGAAAGTGCAGCTGACAACCGGCAATTGCATTTCCCGATGATCAGTGTGTCAATGGACATGGCTGATCACGTGGTAAAAGGCCGCTGTGATTGGCCTTTTACCCCATCACGTGATCAGCTGTGTCTGTAGGACACAACAATCATGGAGATTGCGGGGTGCGCGCAGGAGAGGCGTTCTGGGAGGACGTCATATGACGCCCTCCCAGGACTGGCTGGCCGCAATGAAGTTGTCATTCAGCTATTTGCGGTCGGCATGTGGCTTTAAAGTCACCTTACATGAGAGTCCCCCTCCATATATCAGAGTCCCCCTTAGATCAGAATCCCAAGTCACCGACGTATTACATACGCTGGTGGCAGTAAGAGGGTTAAAGCTGAATCACAGGACTAGAAAGACTGAAAAGACTTTTGAAATGTCATTAACATGTTAAAGCTCATAGAAGATTTCAGTGGTTTGGGTAAGATATGTATTCAGAACTCGTACTGGAATATTAGAGTGTCAAGAAAAGGAGACCTCTTGGAGAGCCACAATACAGGGGACGGTTTTACTGCTCCAAAGCATGCCAAGCCTGTTTTCTTGGAACTATAAAAGTAGAACATTCATGACCATTAAGTCAGTTTAAATCAGCTAAATATATTCCAGGTGCATCAAGATATGTTCAAGGTCTTACAGTTCATTTTCTTTGGAAAGCACCCACAGCCTGTGTAGAAAAGGCTTTCGCCTGCCAGCATGCTGCTGAGAAGGACCCTTGCTCTTTGTGTCAATGCAGTGGTCTCTATGCAAAGGTCCGACATGCCCAAATCAGAACCTAACCTCTCTAATTATCAGAATATATATACTTTGCTGAATGCAAATCTATAGGTCTGATGTAGCAAGGGGGTGTTGGAGCTCTGCTTACTAATAAAAGCGTCAGCCTTTAAGGCGAGAGGCTTTTGTACCCAAGCTGGGGCTGGTTTAAAATGAAAACGAGCTGTACAACTTTGAACATCCTTTTGTTTTGATGTACCTGGAATGTATTCAGCTGATTTGAATTGAAAATGGGCTGCAAGGTGTCAAGAATTTCTATTAGGTGTCCATTAGTAAAGAAAGCGAATTGAAAGACAGGACAGCGAATTATTCCAGGAGGAGTTCTGTTTCCACAGTTTCCATCCTATTCTGATGTTTCTTGGGCTTTGCAGTCAGTATCCAGCAAAAATCCAGCCCAATCCAGCAAAGAGAAATCCCCGTCCAGCAAAGAGACAGCCCCATCCAGCAAAGAGACAGCCCAATCCAGCAAAGAGACAGCCTAATACAGCAAAATGACAGCCCAATCCAACGAAGAAACATCCCAATTCAGCAAAGAGACATCCCTATCCAGCAAAGAGACATCCTCATCCAGCAAAGAGACATCCTCATCCAGCAAAGAGACAGCCCAATCCAGCAAAGAGAAATCCCCATATAGCAAAGAGACATCCCAATCCAGCAGAGAGACATCCCCACATAGCAAAGCGACAGCCCAATCCAGCAGAGAGACATCCCCACATAGCAAAGAGACATCCCAATCCAGCTTCCATATCTTTTTTTTCCACTATGCTGTATTTGATCCATCGCCTCCATGCGGGGGATATGACTATGGTATATTTTGTTTAATGACAGCAGCCATTGGCTTTCTGGGAGGTGCTAATCTTATTAAGGCATCCAGACTGTCGATTTTGTAGACTTTTGTATGCGACTCTTACACACTATGTGAAACTCGTTGCCTGTATCAATGTCGCTATCCTGTGCCGCATCTCTCTGTACACTGTTGATGCTCAATGCCATGTAATGTTGAAAATTGGTAAATAAAGAATTTAAGAAAAAAAAAAAGAAAAATCGAAAGAAACCCCAGTTCAGCACTGACGTGTCCCTTAAAGTGATATTTATGGGAATATTTTAAAATGTTTCCATTGTCTTCCAGCAGAGCAGATCTTACCTTTATACCAACAAATGCTGGATCCTTGCTGCTCCCTGCTCTCTTCAGCGTGATAGCGAGAGTCCCCGAGTTTTCACAAACCCGATAATACGGCTCAGCAAGTTGTAAGATCGACCACTGCAGTTCCAGACTGAAAGAAGCCAATTATATTATTGTGCAGATGTTACAGATTGTACAATCGGCCAAACAAACAAAACACACAAAAATGTTTACCGGTATGTCTTGTAGCTATCATAACACTTACTGTCCCTGTACCTCTAACACTAACCCTCTCAGTAACCTTAACACTAACCCCCCCGTAACCCCAACTAACCTCAACACTAAGCCCCCTGTAACCCCAACTAACCTCAACACTAAGCCCCCTGTAACCCCAACTAACCACAACACTAACCCCCCCCGTAACCCCAACACTAACCCCCCTGTAACCCCAACTAACCCCAACACTAACCCCCCCGTAACCCCAACTAACCGCAACACTAACCCCCCCATAACCCCAACACTAACCTCCCCTGTAACCCCAACTAACTGCAACACTAACCCCCCTGTAACCCCAACTAACACTAACCCCCCCTGTAACCCCAACTAACACTAACCCCCCCCCCCCCCCGTAACCCCAACTAACCACAACACTAACCCCCCCCCCTGTAACCCCAACACTGACCCCCATGTAACCCCAACTAACCCTAACACTAACCCCCCCTGTAACCTCAACTAACCGCAACACTAACCCCCCCTCTAACCCCAACACTAACTCCCCTGTAACCTCAACTAACCCCAACACTAACCCCACCTGTAACCCCAGCTAACCCCCCCTGTAACCCGAACTAACCACAACACTAACCCCTCCTGTAACCCCAACTAACCCCAACACTAACCCCCCTGTAACCCCAACTAAACCCAACACTAACCCTTCCTGTAGCCCCAACTAACCCAACACTAACCCTCCATACCCTTAACACTAACCCCCCTGTAATTTCAACTCTAACCCTCCATATAACCTTAACACTAACCTTCCCTGGAACCTCAACACTAACCCTCCCTATAACCCAACACTAACCCAACTGTAACCCTAACACCGATCCTTCCTGTAACCTCAACACTAACCCCCACTGTAACACCAACACTAACCCTAACTGTATGCTTAACACTAACACCTACTCTAATCCCAACAATAACCCTCCTTGCAATTCCAACATTTTCCCTCCCAGTAACTGCCCTTCCCTGTAACCCTAACATTGACTTTACATGTAACCATAACTCAAATTTTCCCTGTAACCGTAACACTTTCCTTCCATGTGACCCCATATTTATCCCTCTGTTAACTCTAACACTAACCCTTCATGTAATTCTCACACTAACTCTCCTTGTAACCCTAACTCCTCTCTGTGTAACCCTTACACTATTCCTCCCTGTAATCCCAAAACTAACCCTCCATCTAAGTCTAACAATAACCCTTCCTGTAATGCTAAGACTGATCCTAACTATAACCCTCACACTAACCCACCATGTAACCCTCACCGAAAAGTAGCCAATGTAAAGGGATTCTTCATCCTTGGATAGTCAACTATTTTGTGCTGGGACCTTCTATGCTATAGACCAGGGATCTCAAAACCTTTCAAACAGCCAGATTACTGTCCTTCAAACTTTATGAAGGCGAAAATGTGTCCTGTGGAGGTTAGAAAATGTCCCAGGCCCAGCATCAGTGAAAAAAAACATGGCCTCAGGGTTGGTGGTCAGTAGGAGAAAGAGTAGTGCCCCATCATTGGTATTATTGGGAGGAATAGTGCCCCATCATTGGTATTATTGGGAGGAATAGTGCCCCATCATTGGTATCAGTGGGAGGAATAGTGCCCTATCATTAGTATTATTGGCAGGAATAGTGCCCCATCATTGGTATCAGTGGGAGGAATAGTGTCCCATCATTGGTATCAGTGGGAGGAATAGTGTCCCATCATTGGTATCAGTGGGAGGAATAGTGTCCCATCATTGGTATCAGTGGGAGGAATAGTGCCCCATCATTGGTATCAGTGGGAGGAATAGTGCCCCATCATTGGTATCAGTGGGAGGAATAGTGCCCCATCATTGGTATCAGTGGGAGGAATAGTGTCTCATCATTGGTATTATTAGGAGGAATAGTGCCCCATCATTGGTATTATTGGGAGGAATAGTGCCCCATCATTGGTATTAGTGGGAGGAATAGTGTCCCATCATTGGTATTATTGGGAGGAATAGTGCCCCATCATTGGTGTCAGTGGGAGGAATAGTGCCGCATCATTGGTATTATTAGGAGGAATAGTGCCCCATCATTGGTATCAGTGGGAGGAATAGTGTCCCATCATTGGTATTATTGGGAGGAATAGTGCCCCATCATTGGTATCAGTGGGAGGAATAGTGCCCCATCATTGGTATCAGTGGGAGGAATAGTGCCCCATCATTGGTATCAGTGGGAGGAATAGTGCCCTATCATTGGTATTATTAGGAGGAATAGTGCCCCATCATTGGTATCAGTGGAAGGAATAGTGTCCCATCATTGGTATTATTGGGAGGAATAGTGCCCCATCATTGGTATCAGTGGGAGGAATAGTGCCCCATCATTGGTATTATTGGGAGGAATAGTGCCCGATCATTGGTATTATTGGGAGGAATAGTGCCGCATCATTGGTATCATTGGGAGGAATAGTGCCCCATCATTGGTATCATTGGAATGAATAGTGCCCCATCATTGATATTATTGGGAGGAATAGTGCCCCATCATTGGTATCATTGGGAGGAATAGTGCCCTATCATTAGTATTATTGGGAGGAATAGTGCCCCATCATTGGTATTATTAGGAGGAATAGTGCCCCATCATTGGTATCATTGGGAGGAATAGTGCCCCATCATTGGTATTATTGGGAGGAATAGTGCCGCATCATTGGTATCATTGGGAGGAATAGTGCCCCATCATTGGTATCATTGGGATGAATAGTGCCCCATCATTGGTATCATTGGGAGGAATAGTGCCCCATCATTGGTATCATTGGGAGGAATAGTGCCCCATCATTGGTATCATTGGGAGGAATAGTGCCCCATCATTGGTATCAGTGGGAAGAATAGTGCCCCATCATTGATGTCAGTGGGAGGAATAGTGCCCCATCATTGGTATCATTGGGAGGAATAGTGCCCCATCATTGGTATCATTGGGAGGAATAGTGCCCCATCATTGGTATCAGTGGGAGGAATAGTGCCCCATCATTGGTATCATTGGGAGGAATAGTGTCCCATCATTGGTGTCAGTGGGAGGAATAGTGTCCCATCATTGGTATTATTGGGAGGAATAGTTCCCCATCATTGGTATCATTGGGAGGAATAGTGCCCCATCATTGGTATCATTGGGAGGAATAGTGCCCCATCATTGGTATTATTGGGAGGAATAGTGCCCCATCATTGGTATTAGTAGGAGGAATAGTGTCCCATCATTGGTATTATTGGGAGGAATAGTTCCCCATCATTGGTGTCATTGGGAGGAATAGTGCCCCATCATTGGTATCAGTGGGAGGAATAGTGTCCCATCATTGGTATCAGTGGGAGGAATAGTGCCCCATCATTGGTATCATTGGGAGGAATAGTGCCCCATCATTGGTATTAGTGGGAGGAATAGTGTCCCATCATTGGTATTATTGGGAGGAATAGTTTCCCATCATTGGTATCATTGGGAGGAATAGTGTCCCATCATTGGTATTATTGGGAGGAATAGTTTCCCATCATTGGTATCAGTGGGAGGAATAGTGCCCCATCATTGGTATTAGTAGGAGGAATAGTGTCCCATCATTGGTATTATTGGGAGGAATAGTGCCCCATCATCGGTATCAGTGGGAGGAATAATGCTCCATCATTGGTATTATTGGGAGGAATAGTATCCCATCATTGGTATTAGTAGGAGGAATAGTGTCCCATCATTGGTATTATTGGGAGGAATAGTGCCCCATCATTGGTATCAGTGGGAGGAATAGTGCCTCATCATTGGTATCAGTGGAAGAAATAGTGCCCCATTTTAGGCATCAGTGGGAGGACTAATGCCTTAAATCATTGGGAGGAATAGTAACCCAAGGGCCAGATAAAGGCTAGCAAAGGGCCACATTCAGCCCTGGGGGTGAAGTTTGGAGACCCCTACCATAGACCAACCCTTCCTGAGATGAAAAACATCAGAATCCCAAAGCCAGATTCTACTGGTTTGCGTAATCCCTGTCTTTTTTTGTATGTCACACTAAGTGCTCAGGATTTATTTATTTTATCTTGGCTTTCTTGGTTAATATTGTTTCAAAAAGCTATGTTTAAATGCAAAAAAAGTATTTATTTCCATAGCATGAGATGTCTGGTTTTAATAAAATGTGGTGTAGATACAACTCTAAGGGGTCTACTTATATAAAAAAAAACACTGCTCAAATGACTGGCACAACCATCACAAATAATCCCCGTAATTGTCCTAATATGTGTATTTACTATGATCCTCAGCTCCATCTAGTGACCATAATGCCATATTTTCCCTTAAATGCCAAAATCAGGAAAATAGCATATTATGGCCACTAGATGGAACTGATGATCTTAGTAAATAAACATGTTTGTAGCAGGAATTTGTTTTACAAATGGACCCGAAGTAAAAGGATGTGTACACTCACTGGCCACTTTATTAGATACACCTGTTCAATTGCTTGGTAACACAAATTGCTAATCAGCCAATCACATGGCAGCAACTCAACGCATTTAGGCATGTAGACGTGGTGAAGATGACTTGCTGAAGTTCAAACCGAGCATCCGAATGGGGAAGAAAGGGGATTAAAGTGACTTTGAACATGTCATGGTTGTTGGTGCCAGACAGCCTGGTCTGAGTATTTCAAAAACTGCTGATCTGCTGGGATTTTCAAACATGGCCATTTCTAAGGTTTACAGAGAATGGTCCGAAAAAGAGAAAATAGCGGCAGTTGTGTGGATGAAAACGCCTTGTTGATGCCAGAGGTCAGAGGAGAATGGGCAGACTTGTTGGAGATAACAGAAAGGCAACAGTAACTCAAATAACCACTCGTTACAACCAAGGTATGCAGAATACCAACTCTGAACGCACAACCTTTAAGCAGATGGGCTACAGCAGCAGAAGACCTCACCTGGTAACAAGATGTAATATAGTGGCCGGTGAGTGTATTTTTTTTCTTCAGGATATCCCACTGTTCTGGGTAGTGCGTGTGCGTTGGTGTGGAAGCCCTTAGCAACAAAAAGTTGGGCCAAGGGGTACGCAGAAAAAGGTATCTGCCTTGGGTGCTTTAGCAGGAGGGTGAAGCAAAAAGGGTAGGACCTGCATCCTATGTTGCTTAAGTAGTTCCCAGCTCATAGGGGGGCTTTTCACCAAGGATGCTAATGGAACTTGTCCCAGCATGGCTCTGAAACAGATACAATGTTCTTACGAGCACACAGACCTCAATATTCCACAAGGAACCTACATTTCAGGATGAATTTTATTCCCGGCTGGGTCAGAGACTTGAAATTCAAAACTGTCTGAATTCACATCTAACAAGGGGTTAATGACATAGCGAATGAGCCTCTGATTAATATCCTTCTGCGTGAATGTTCTTCCGATGTGGTCACCTGTGGAATAAAACAGATTAAGTAACATGCAGATACAAGATGGTTAAAGTCGATGTAAATCCTAACTGAATGATTACACAATGACTGTGTGTCAAAGCCAACTGCCGTTTTTTGATCCTTTGTTACAAGACTAGCATTTTTTTGAATTTCAAAGCAAATTTCGCCATAGCAGCTAAATTAGTAAAACTGAAGGTCCATTTACACTTTTCCAATGTGGTGCGTAGTCAGGACCACAGCCTCAACACAACTCACACTCACAAAAAACACAAAGCCCAAGTTTGAATGGGCCCTAAAAGTTTCAGCTTCAGTAAAATTTCAATGAAGAAAAAGTGGATCATTTTGGGGCAAAATCAATTTTGGCAAATTCACTCAGCCCAAGTCTAGTGGTTATGGGAAATACACTCTCCTTTATCATTACAAGATTTTGAAACTGATTTTTACCTGAGAAAACAATACAAATGTAGCACCCACCTAGTGTAGAGTAAACTGCTGGAGAAAATGTAGTTTAGCTGGTCTGTAATTAATGGAGCAGGGGTTGATTGCTTAGGGCTGATCAGTGTTTCACAGGCTGCTGTTTGGTTACTTCCCCCCACCCCCATCTTCTAGATGTTTCTAGATGTCTAGTGGGAGGGATAAGAGAACAGGCATCCTGAATATTTATGGGAATATTTATGGAAATCCAGCCAATCCGTGGGAACGTGTGCCCAGAAGGTGGAGATAGAGCCCATAAATAATCTGAGGTCTCGGCAGAAGGGTGCAGTGTTCCTGGGTCCAGTACTGCAGGAGGAGACCCTTGTACAGGGGTCTGCCCCTTCTGCAGGATCCCTAAGAAAGCTTTGAAGAAGACGTTGAGTTCCCAGCTACGCTTAGCTAGGGGGCATATCCATAGATCCATGTCCAGGGGTCAAGTTGGGTCAGGAGGAAGCTCACTGGAGATAAGCCAAGAGGAAGTTGGTGGGGAAGAGTCCAGCTGTCTTATGGTGGCGTGAATCTACATCTCCCTCACTGTAAAGAACCTGGTGGATATTGGCAGGAGGCAAGGAGTGATCCTGTGGCTACATGATTAGATGACCCCCAATGCTGAAGGAAAGTGACCTTCTGTAGCTGTTAACTCCCAAGAGAGTACACATCACGAGCAGCATTTGGAATCCTGTTGGACATTTAGTCTGTGAAGAGCAGCAAAAAACTGAGAAGTCCTCAAATTGTCTAGTTGCAGTTTATGCTCCCTGTGTTAGTTGCACAACAGTTGCAAATAGATGTGGATGTCACACTGACTTGTGAAGGCCCACAGTAAAGCATGATCTCCAACTTTAAACTATAAGAGCCTTCATCCTGGAACATACAGTATATAGCAATGGATAAATTGAGGGCAGGTATGCCTTGATAGAGCCCATTCCTCCTTAAAGTTGGCCACACACTAGTAGAATTTTGTTTGAAAACCCTCCTTTGAGATCCTCCTCTTCTCAGGTCCCCCACTGGAGCTACTCGCCCTTCCCCCCTTCTGAGTACCCCCAGAGAAAGCTGCTGGCTCTAGTGGCACTGGTGTCTGCTTGATGCCGACCTGCCTCTGTGTGTCTATGAGACACACAGAGCATGGCTCAGCCCCACCCCCACTCCCTCCTCACTGGCTGTGGTAGACCCAGTAGAGCTTCTGCTCTTGTGTACATCACTGGATCAGGATTGGACTCAGGAAAGCATTACTGGGGCTGAGGGAGAAGCTGCACACTGAAGGTTTGGTGACTATGAAGGTTCCTGTGGGCTCTGTTCTTCTTGCCAGCACCATTGAGCCCATGAGCTTTGGCATAATACAGCAGTAGATGGATCATGGCACAGAAAGGATCTTGTTGTTGCCCAAGTTGGGTGTGATGTGTGTGCAGGGAGCGACTGTGTCTGCTGAAGGAAGTTGGAAGGGTTGAGTTGGTGATACACTCAAGCATAGGCAGAATGGCAAGTGGCCATACTGCCTACAAGTGGCCGTTACCTACAACCAGCTTGTGAGCAAAGATCAGACTGGTGCGACATGGCAGACACAACTCGTCATCTTCTTCCTCATAGAACATAGACAGATAGGATGGACCACAAAAAAGCTCCTACTGGCTACCAACCTCCCACTGGTTGCATGCATTGCCAACAGTTGGACAGCCCTGAGCTATACAATAACCCAGATCAGGCTTTCTCAACCAGGATTCCATGGAACCCTAGGGTTCCTCCAGAGGTTGCTAGGGGTTCCTTGAGCAATGAGCAATTTCTGCCTCTCAGATATGTTCCTTCTGACACCATTGATCTTTTTAGGTATCTGTAAGGGGATAACTCTTCCCACTGACCATCACACTAATGTACCATGAGTTGTAGATTTTTAGCATTTTTAGCAGGGGTTCCCTGAGACCAGGGAGTTATTCTAAGGGTTCTTCTGTGTTGATTGAGAAAGGCTGACCTAGATGAATGAGATCCTCCATAGAAAGTTTGAGGAATACCTTATTGCAGTGGTGACTCCCATTGTCTTTACCTGTCTTTGCATTTTCCAAATGTCCAAAACTGGGAGATTTCAGAATGACGTAGAGAAGGTCATCATCAGCGCTGTCAGGATCTGAGGCTTTCAGGTTTCGTGATGTGATCTGGATGACAGATTTCCCATCTTTCAGGTTTTCCACCGTAGATGGTCTCTCCTTCTGTATAATTTTTGGGGGCATTTTATCCACATGTTCCACCTTAACAAAGCAAAGGCAGAGTGCGTTAGACCAACGTTTTGTGGTGATAAAACACGTGATGCATAGTAATGCAGGAATGGTGGTGTCATTCATTTAGAATTTTTAAGGAGAAAGAGAGGATAAGAATGCCAAGCCGAAGGGACTGGTCCAGATCTAAATTTTTACCCAACACAATAAAATGGCCTATAGATGACAGCCATTGCAGTGCAGGGGTTATAGACCAATCTAGCAGTGTCAGGGCTGTGTGAGAGCAATCTAGTTGAAGATTTACTAAACTCAAAAACAGAACTGTAATATATTCCAGCTCCCTAATCCTTAGATGTGGTGGTTGTATTGGTGTCTATAGGCTGTTTTTCCCCTTTATTTTCACCTGGTGATCTAGTCTGTAGCATACTTCCTGTCTTAGGGTGTCTCCATTCTGGATGAATGAGCAATGGAGACACCTTTGGACAGTAGCATTGTGAATCTGAGGTGAGGGTAATGTTAGATACACTAGCAGATTTAGGTGGACTAGCCTTGGAAATTAAAGCTCAATTCCAGCTAACACTTTGTAAGCAGTCACAACAGCTTTTATTTCCTTTGGGGATAAAGGTTTTACATAAATAAATAAAAGCTGATCATCGCAAGCACCCCTGTCAGTGGTTTGTCTCATCCCCGCCATTTCTGCTGGGCAGCTCAGCCTGCTAAAGGAAGTTGAAAAATAACAGCTGTATGGGCAGGATCACCAGATAAAAATAAAGGAAACAAAGCCTATATAAAAGTAATACAGTCATCACATCTAAAAAGCTGCAATATAATACATTGTTGTTTTTGGGTTAAATGCTGCTTTAATCCTGGATTTTACTTTTTATAGATTAGAATTTGAAGCTCCCTGGCCCTACATTGAAAAAGAGTCTGCAGAAAGAAGTGGGAACTAGACAGGAGGGGCGACGGCATTTACTAGAACCGATAGGCTGTATTTTCCTTCTGCAGCCACTGAATGCTGACGGGATAGAGAGGAGGATGAGCTGGCTTTCAGCTGATCGGTTCTAGTAAATGCAGCTTCCGCCACCCCTCCTGTCCAAGTGTGACAGGGAGGTCGCATGGGCCTCCCGGAGCATGGGGCACCCAGGGCACATACCCCCCTGCTGCCCCCCTTCCCCCCGGTTTCTATCCTGGCACCAGAAAATATGAATTGATAATACATCAGTTCACAGTCGTTACTGAAGTAACTATAAATGAATGACATTAAAGTGTTACTAAACCTAGGACCCTGCATTCACTATATCTGGTCTCCCCGGACCCCGCATTCACTATATCTGCTCTCCCCAGACCCTGAATTCACTATATCCGGTCTCCCCGGACCCTGCATTCACTATATCCGCTCTCCCCGGACCCCGCATTTACTATATCCGCTCTACCCGGCCCTGCATTCACTATATCTGGTCTCCCTGGACCCTGCATTCACTGTATCCGGTCTCCCCGCACCCTGCATTCACTATATCTGGTCTCCCTGGACCCCGCATTTACTATATCCGCTCTACCCGGCCCTGCATTCACTATATCTGGTCTCCCTGGACCCTGCATTCACTGTATCCGGTCTCCCCGCACCCTGCATTCACTATATCTGGTCTCCCTGGACCCTGCATTCACTGTATCCGGTCTCCCCGGACCCTGCATTCACTATATCCGCTCTCCCCGGACCCTGCATTCACTATATCCGGTCTCCCCGGACCCTGCATTCACTATATCTGGTCTCCCTGGACCTGGCATTCACTATATCCGCTCTCCCCAGACCCGGCATTCACTATATCCGCTCTCCCCAGACCCAGCATTCACTATATCTGGTCTCCACGGACCCCGCGTTCACTATATCCACTCTCCCTGGACCCCACATTCACTATATCCGCTCTCCCTGGACCCTGCATTCACTATATCCCCTCTCCCTGGACCCTGCATTTACTATACAGTGAAGGAAATAAGTATTTGATCCCCTGCTGATGTTGAATGTTCGCCCCTCACAAAGAAATGATCGGTCTAAAAATCGAATGTTCGGTGTATTGTAACACCGAGAGACAGAATAGCAACAAAAAATTCAGCAGAAATGCATGTCTAACAAATGATGACTGATTTGCATGTTCATGATGGAAATAAGTATTTGATACTATATCCGGTCTCCAACAGTACACAGAACATGGAAATGCAATTATTTTAGTAAATATATTCTTCAGAATTTTTTTTACATATAAAAAAGTAATTTTAACATATATTTTTACATATATTTGTAAATGCATTCCAAAAATGTAGATTTGTGTTTTTAAAGACATACAGTATATTTAAAATGTATTTTTAGAAATATTTTTCATATATTTTGTAATAAAAATGCATTTCAACATGCAGTGTATATATATATATATATATATATATTTTTTTTTTTTTTATTATTGTAATATATTTAGAAATATATTGAATACGGCCAAAATTGTAGCATTTCAAATATATGGCAATATATTTGGGAAGAATATTTTTAAAATATATTTCAAATATATTTTTCTTCCATGTGGACAGGTATAGATGTAAATGTCTGCTATCCATACAAGGCTGATGATATTCTGCATAGCAGTTATAATTTTATGAGGCTATAAAGAGCTGCTGCTGACCTCCTTCTGAAAATGCTAGTTTCCTGGTTTTAAACTAACCCTGCAACAGTCAGTCACTACCCCCGAGCAGACATACATGTTCTGGGACAGTGACCTAAAACACCAAAGCCAGAGTCATCATGACAGCCAGGCAACTAGCACTGAAGTCAACGATGAAATGAAAGTGGAAGGCAAGTATATGCTCATAACGAACCATGCGCCATTACCAGGGCTGCTGTTAGAAACCACAAGGCCCCATACAGCCAACCTGACAGGGTCCCCCACCCCCCCAAAAAACACAGGTTACTAAGTTTAAGTTATGAATGAACACAGTGAGTGTTCGGTACTGATCACTCATTGTGTTCATTCAGGAAAGGAAGGGCTAGTAAATGTTGCGTATTTACCGGATCCTTCCCCACTCTCCATCCTGAAAGATCCTACTGTGTGCTTGCAGCTGCCGGAGGAAAGGAGAGGAGGGAAGCTGGCAGCACTGTGGGTAACAGGAGGACAGCAGGGGAAAACTTATGGTGTACAGGGAAGGTGATGGGTGCGTCGAGGGGGCAATTACTGGAACCAATCTCCTGTATGGCTCTCTGTGTAGCAGCTGAAAGCCAGAGGGAGAGGAGAAGAAGCCAGCTTTCAGCTGCTGCAGAGAAAGCCATACAGGGGATCGGTTCCAGTAATTGCCTTCCTGCCATGCAGATCACCCTCCCTGCACACATCTGCTTGGGCCCCCTGCTGGCTCGGGCACCATACAGGAGGACTGGTGGTCCCCCTTATCCACGGCCCTCCCAACTATCGCAGCAGAGGGGAGTGGTTCGAGAGGGGATGGAGCCAAAGCCTTCTAGTTACATTTGAAATCATGCGACTTTCAGTGTGCCTTTCTATTTTTCTCTGGTATGTTGGTCACAGGAATGTGAAGTATTGGAGGGCTGAAAAGGCCTCTAGGGTGCTGGACTTAGGGGTGATGACATCATTCATTCAAAGGAATATGGAGATGGATTGGAGGCAGGACAACTCCTCTAAGGTATCAGACTCAGGGGCAATGATATCATTCACTCTCAGGAATGTGGAGCTGGATTGGAGGGCCGATGACACCTCTGGAGCCCTGGGCTCAGGGGCAATGACATCATTAATTCTCGGGAATGTGGAGATGGATTGGATAGCCGACAACACCTTTGGGGCCGTGGGCTCTGGGGCAATGACATCATTAATTCTCAGGAATGTGGAGATGGATTGGAGGGCCGATAGCACCTCTGGAGCACTGGGCTCAGGGGCAATGACATCATTAATTCTCAGGAATGTGGAAATGGATGGAAGGGCCGACAACACCTCTAGGGTGCTGGACTTAGAAGCGATAACATCATTCATTCACAAGAATGTGGAGATGGATTGGATTGGAGGACCGACAACACCTCTGGGACCCTGGGCTCAGGTGCAATGACATCATTCATTCATAGGAATATGGAGATGGATTGGATTGGAGGGCTGGCTCAGAGGCGATGACATCATTCCTTCATAGGAATGTGGAGATGGATTGGAGAGCTGACAACACCTCTGGGGTTCTGGGCACAGGGGCAATGACATCATTCATTCACAGGAATGTGCAGATTGATTGGAGGGCTGACAACGCTTCTAGGGTGCTTGACTCAGAAGCGATAACATCATTCATTCACAGGAATGTGGAGATGGATTGGATTGAAGGGCCGACAACACCTCTGGGACCATAGGCTCAGGGGTGATGACATCATTCAGTCCTAGGAATGTGGAGATGGATTGGAGAGCCAACAACACCTCTGGGGCCCTGGGCACAGGGGCAATGACATCATTTATTCACAGGAATGTGCAGATTGATTGGAGGGCTGACAACAACTCAAGGGTGCCAGACTCATGGGTGATGACATCATTCATTCACAGGAATGTGGAGATTGACTGGAGAGCTGACAACACCTTTGGGGCCTTAGAGCCGGGGGCAGTGACATCATTCATTCTCAAAAATATGGAGATTGGTGGGCTGACATCGCCTCTAGAGTGTGGGACTCAGGGGCAATGACATAATTCATTCACAGGAATGTGTAGATGGATGGAAAAGCCAAAAATGCCTCTAGGGTACCAGACTCACGGGTGATGACATCATTGATTCACAGGAATGTGGAGAAGGATAAAAAGGGCTGACAACACAACTTTGAATTTAGGGGTGTTGCGTTACCATTCAATGCCCTCCTAAAGAACAAAAGTCATTATCATCAGCACTGGTCGGATCAACAGGTAAACTTGGAACAGAAAGAGAGCTTTGCAGTGATATTGTAAATGATTATATACAAGGTGCTTTCAAAAAGTTTCAAGAGTGAAATTGGGCACATCTGCCACAGAGACGGTTGACATGATTTGACAAGTTTACGCGATGCTGCAATGAGTCGTTCGAGGTGTTTTGAGTGGCACATGCGCTTCAAGAACTGAAGAACATCACTGGAAGACAACAAGAGATCAGGAAGACCTTCAACAAGCTCAACCCCCCGAAAATGTCAAACCCATTCGGAAACTTATGCATGATGGTCATCAGAGAACAGTCCACATCATTGCTGCCATTGTTGATGTGTCATACGTTCCAGTCCAGGCAATCCTCCCGTGTGATTTGAACATGTGCCATGTTGCTGCCAAGTTCGTCCCCAGGCTGCTAACCCAGGAGCAGAAGGAACACCGCGTTCGAGTCAGCCAGGAACTCCATCAGCGTGCCGTGGATGACCCGCCTTCATGACGAGGATCATTACTGGTGACAAAACTGGGGTGTACGGGTTTCATACAGAATTTCACATTTGCTCTCAAAACACCTCGAGCAACTCATTGCAGTATCGCTGTAAACTTGCCGAATCGTGTCAAACGTCTCTGGAAGATTTGCCCAGCTTCACACAGAATTTCACATTTTCTCTTTTTACTAACTTGCTGTCCATGATGAAATAGCAGACGTGGTAACGCACGTGGTCAGAATAGCACCAGTTGCACAGCTCCTGATGTACACAGGACAATGTCTTTTAGCACACTGACTTATGAAGGTTGGAGCTCCCTGTGACTGTGTGTGCAGCCTTGTGCTGCCATCTGTTGACGTGTTACAAAACTAGTCTCTAAACTTTTTTATATCATCTCGTAACAAAAGGGGATGATATTTGTGCATTGATTGTTTATCTGGGATGGAAAATTTTTTTTGTGATGGTAGGCAGGGACACGAAAGACTTTCATTTACATGTATAGCTCAGTAGACACAAAAAATATAAATTCACATTGTGTACAGCAAATGCTCTTGCAAACCTAAATGTTACCTTGTACAAAATAGCAGTGACATCATCACTATGCTGTATATAGCCTGTGCAGAGAGCAGAGCTGTGGGAGGGACCCAGAAGGCTCCACCCACTACAGTCTGCCTGCAGAAAACTACAGGAGGGGGTGGAGACAAGACCAGTCACCCCGCACAAGGAGAGAGAGCAGCAGGGAGCGGTCTTTATTACAGGAAGGAAAAGTTTCACTCTGGATTACTGCACAGACCTGGAAGAAATGTACTTTATTTATATTTGTTTATCCTGGCGTTTAGATTTAAACAGCCCCTGAGGGTTACAGAGGCCCCTTTCAACGATTCCTGACCTATTCTTGTGCCACAAAACAAAAACATCTCATTAGCCTAAGGTCTCTTTCACACGGGGGTTCCGTATGTCCGTTTTTCATCAGTCATTTTACAGATGAAAAACGGACCCCCGTGTATTTCTATGGACTAGCGGATGTAAATGGATGATAATCTGTTTACCTCCGTTAATGTCTGCATCCATTAACATCTGTTTTTTTGAACAGAAGAAAACCCTATTTTTCTTCCGTTAAAAAAAAAGTAACGGACGAAAAACGGATGTAAACCGACAAAAACGGGTGTAAACAGACAAAAAAAAAATGAATGTAGTCAGATGTAAACAGACAAAAAAATGGATGTAAATGGATAAAATGGATGTAGACAGATGAAAATGGATGTAAATGGATAGAATGGATGTAGACAGATGAAAACGGATGTAAACGGATGAAAAATGGACGCAAAACGGATGTAAACTGATGAAAAATGATTGAAAAATAGATGCAAACCGAACGTAAACTGATGAAAAATTATTGAAAAAATGGACTCAAAACGGACATAAACTGATGAAAAATGATTGAAAAATGGACGCAAACTGATGAAAAATGATTGAAAAATGGACGAAAAACGGATGTAAACAGATGAAAAATGATTGAAAAATGGATCAAAAACGGACGTAAACTGATGAAAAATGGACGCAAAACGGACGTAAACTAATGAAAAATGATTGAAAAATAGATGCAAAACGGACGTAAACTGATGAAAAATGATTGAAAAAATGGACTCAAAACGGATGTAAACTGATGAAAAATTATTGAAAAATGGACGAAAAACGGATGTAAATGGATGAAAAATGATTGAAAAATGGACGTAAACTGATGAAAAATGATTGAAAAATGGATGAAAAACGGATGTAAACAGATGAAAAATGATTGAAAAATGGACAAAAGACGGATGTAAACGTATGAAAAATGTATGAAAAGCTGATCTAAACTGATGCAAAACTGATGAAGAACTGATGTGAACTGATGAAGAACTGATGTGAACTGATGAAGAACTGCTGAAAAACTGATGTGAACTGATGAAGAACTGATGAAAAACTGATGTGAATTGATGTGAACTGATGCAAAACTGATGAAGAACTGATGAAAAACTGATGAAAAACTGATGAAAAACTGATGTGAACTGATTCGTTTTTTCCGTGTCCATGTGAAAGGGGTCTAATTATGTGATTTGTTTTTTCACAGAAAGCAAAAAAAAAAAAATAAAAACTAAAAGAAAATAAAAAATAGAAAGTGACAGAATATACACAAAAAATTGTGAATAAAAATTCATAAATTTAATAACCTAAAACCAAAAAATGGCAAATTGAATAAACTAAAACTAAACACCCTAAATACACTCTAAATAAAAGCATAAAGAATGTTCAACTACACAGCTCGGCAGGTTTGCAGTGGTGCATGTCCTCGAAGGCGGTGACTGAAGAACAAATTATCGCTGGGAATGATTTTACAGATCTAATCCAAAATGATTATTTTATGAGTATAAAACAAACAAAAAAAAATTTGAAATGTCTGCTAAATTAGTCTTTTCTGCTCATTTAGGAGAACGTTCCTTCTGCAAAAACCATGAACTGCAAAAACTTTTTTCACCTGTTCAAGCAATGTGCACCCCGCGGGACGCCCACCTCCACGCTGCTGTCCAGCTAATTAGCCGCCTCGCTGACTGCATTCTGTATTTCTGAATTGATGGCTCCCTACCTGACATCTCATGACACGTGATTAGCAAACTAGGCCACAAATTTACCAAATAAGCAGTTTAGGCATTCAGGGCCGTTAACCCTTTGTCGGCCTCGCTCGCTGTGACCGGCCCAAGGCTGGGGTAGGTTTTTTGTTTTTATACATATATATATATATATATAGTTTTTTTTGTTGTTACCTAAATGCATTCACATTGAGCTGATTATACTATATATATATATATATATATATACAGTGGGGCACCCCAGCTAAAAATTTGTATTAATGTGCATAAAGAAGCCAAGGAAAGATGGAAAAATCTCCAAAAGGCATCAAATTACAGATTAGACATTCTTATAATATGTCAACAAAAGTTAGATTTTATTTCCATCATTTACACTTTCAAAATAACAGAAAACAAAAAAATGGTGTCTGCAAAAGTTTGGGCACCCTGCAGAATTTATAGCATGCACTGCCCCCTTTGCCAAGCTGAGACCTGCCAGTGTCATGGATTGTTCTCAATCATCGTCTGGGAAGACCAGGTGATGTCAATCTCAAAGGTTTTAAATGCCCAGACTCATCTGACCTTGCCCCAACAATCAGCACCATGGGTTCTTCTAAGCAGTTGTCTAGAAAACTGAAACTGAAAATAGTTGACGCTCACAAAGCTGGAGAAGGCTATAAGAAGATAGCAAAGCGTTTTCAGATGTCAATATCCTCTGTTCGGAATGTAATTAAGAAATGGCAGTCATCAGGAACAGTGGAAGTTAAAGCAAGATCTGGAAGACCAAGAAAAATATCAGACAGAACAGATCGCAGGATTGTGAGAAAAACAATTCAAAACCCACATTTGACTGCACGATCCCTCCAGAAAGATCTGGCAGACACTGGAGTTGTGGTACACTATTCCACTATAAAGAGATACTTGTACAAATATGGAGATTTTTCTATCTTTCCTTGGCTTCTTTATGCACATTAATACAAATTTTTAGCTGGGGTGCCCAAACTTTCGATCCCCACTGTATATATATATATATATATATATATATATATATAACTATAAATACTTAAATAGAAAAGAAAACTATCCTAAACCTCCCACCTTCTATGATAGGGGAAACATATAGGTATTTTGGCACTGGAGGGGTATAGTAACTTAAAAGTCCAATAAAAATCCAATAAAAAGTTCAATAGCAAGTCCATAACTAAAGTCCAACTTATAGCCAGGAAAAATAAAGGGAGAGGGATTGTTGGACAGGCTGTGGTTGTTCACGGGGGTCAGAGGGCAATAAATGGTAACATCAGCGGCAGCACCCTTAGAGTAAAGCTGGACTCTAAGCAGGGGAAAAGAAAACAGGGGCGCCAAGCTAACTGCAGCATCATTAGTAATTTATTGCAAGGCTAAAATTATTAGCAACTCACTTGACATAAGTTGATAAAAGGCATGTGACCCTCGTATGGGGTGCTGAACAGGGGCGGACTGACAACTCATGGGGCCCCCGGGCAATAGGGGATCATGGGGCCCCTGTGTCCTCGCCCACACCCAAAATGCCTATGAAAAAGCCAATGAAAGGTACCAGGGGCAGTGCCCGAGTGTTCGAATGGTCAGTCTGCCCCTGGTCCTAAAGGATCCAGGAGCCGGTATGGGGGACAGCGAGTCTGGGCTTCTGGATGGTGATTGAAAGCAGGTCCTCTGAGGTTTAGGAAGCGGCCGGCCATGATGAAGGAACCAGCCTGGAATGCAAATGGCAATGGAGTGGACGTTTCACGTCATCACGCGCCGACGTCTGATGTCACGTCCGCTCCAGCGCCGTTTGCATTCCAGGCTGGTTCCTTTATTGTGGCTGGTTGCTTCCTCAGCCTCAGAGGACCTGCTCTCAGCTACCATCCGTACGCCCGGACCAGGGGTGGACTGACAACTCATGGGGCCCCCGGGCAATAGGGGATCATGGGGCCCCTGTGTCCTCGCCCACACTGAAAGCACATCCAAAAAAGCCTATAAAAGGTACCAGGGGTATTTCATGGGGCCCCCTACTGACCCCGGGCCCTCGGGCAGTGCCCGAGTGCTCGAATGGTCAGTCCGCCCCTGGCCCGGACTTACTCTGATAGGAACAGATAGTTGCTATGTTTTCCTGCATCGTTGAGTCACTTACTGTTCCCATGTCCTATGCAGCAAAACATAGGAACTGGGGTGCAGAAAAATGGCAGCAGGTGCTCTGGACTGATGTGTCAAAATGGGAAATATTAGGCTGTAGCAGGAGGCAGTTTGTTGGCGAAAGGCTGGAGAGCTCTACAATAGTGTCCCCGCAGGCAACTGTGAAGCATGGTGGAGGTTCCTTACAAATTTGGGGCTGTATTTCTGCAAATGGAGTTGGAGATTTGGTCATGATCAATGGTGTCCTCAAGACTGAGACGTACATGCAGATACTTATCCATCATGCCATACCATCAGGGAGGCGTGTGATTGGCCCCAAATTTGTTTTGCAGCAAGACAACCACCCCAAACATACAGCCAATGTCATTAATGACTATCTTCAGTGTAAAGCAGAACAAGGAGCCCTGGAAGTGATGGGTTGGCTCCCACAGAGCCCTGATCTCAACATGGAGTCTGTCTGGGATTGCATGAAGAGACAGAAGAATCTGAGGCAGCCGACGTCCATAGAAGATCTGGGCTTAGTTTCTTGAAGATGTCTGGAACAACCTACCTGCCGAGTTCCTTCAAAAACTGTGTGCAAGCAGGGCCATCTTAATAGCATCATGGGCCCCTGAGCAAAATACCGCACTGGGGCCACCTAACAGCCTTCCCCAATGTACAGTATACACCTACTCTCAAGAATTAAAGAATACTGTAAATAGTTGATAGAATGAAAAGAAAGACTTGATAGAACTTTCAATAAAAATGATTTTAAGCAATGCATTGCAAGAAAACATGCAATAAATCAAAGACTAATCAACACAAAGGGGACAGTGCGGGGGGAGGGCACAATACAGGGGGAGTAAGGAGGGCACAATACTGAGATCAGGAGGGCACAATACTGAGATCAGGAGGGCACAATACTGAGATCAGGAGGGCACAATACTGAGATCAGGAGGGCACAGTACGGGAGGGGGGGCACAATACAGGGAGAGTAAGGAGGGCACAGTACTGAGATCAGGAGAGCAAAATACTGAGATCAGGAGGGCACAGTACTGAGATCAGGAGAGCAAAATACTGAGATCAGGAGGGCACAATACTGAGATCAGCAGGGCACAGCAGTACTGAGATCAAGAGGGCACAGTACTGAGATCAAGAGGGCACAGTACTGAGATCAAGAGGGCACAGTACAGGGGGGGGGGGGGGGTAAGGAGGACACAGTACTGAGATCAGAAGGGCACAATGCTGAGTTCAGGAGGGCAAAATACTAAGATGAGGAGGGCACAGTACAGTGGGAGTCAGGAGGGCACAGTACTGAGATCAGGAGGGCACAATACTGAGATCAGGAGGGCACAATACTGAGATCAGGAGGACACAGTACTGAGATCAGGAGGGCACAGTACTGAGATCAGGAGGGCACAGTACTGAGATCAGGAGGATACAATACTGAGATCAGGAGGGCAAAATACTGAGATCAGGAGGACACAATACTGAGATCAGGAGGGCACAGTACTGAGATCGGGAGAGCAAAATACTGAGATCAGGAGGGCACAATACTGAGATCAGGAGGGCACAATACTGAGATCAGGAGGGCACAATACTGAGATCAGGAGGGCACAGCAGTACTGAGATCAAGAGGGCACAGCACTGAGATCAGGAGGGCACAATACTGAGATCAGGAGGGCACAGTACGGGGGGGTTAGGAGGACACAGTACTGAGATCAGAAGGGCACAATGCTGAGATCAGGAGGGCAAAATACTAAGATGAGGAGTGCACAGTACAGTGGGAGTCAGGAGGGTACAGTACTGAGATCAGGAGGGCACAATACTGAGATCAGGAGGGCACAATACTGAGATCAGGAGGACACAATACTGAGATCAGGAGGACACAATACTGAGATCAGGAGGACACAATACTGAGATCAAGAGGACACAATACTGAGATCAGGAGGACACAATACTGAGATCAGGAGGGCAAAATACTGAGATCAGGAGGACACAATACTGAGATCAGGAGGGCACAATACTGAGATCAGGAGGGCACAATACTGAGATCAGGAGGGCACAGTACTGAGATCAGGAGGGCACAGTACTGAGATCAGGACACAATACTGAGATCAGGAGGGCACAGTACTGAGATCAGGAGGACACAATACTGAGATCAGGAGGGCACAGTACTGAGATCAGGAGGGCACAGTACTGAGATCAGGAGGGCACAGTACTGAGATCAGGAGGGCACAGTACTGAGATCAGGACACAATACTGAGATCAGGAGGACACAATACTGAGATCAGGAGGGCACAGTACTGAGATCAGGAGGGCACAGTACTGAGATCAGGACACAGTACTGAGATCAGGAGGACACAATACTGAGATCAGGAGGGCACAGTACTGAGATCAGGAGGGCACAGTACTGAGATCAGGAGGGCACAATACTGAGATCAGGAGGGCACAATACTGAGATCAGGAGGGCACAATACTGAGATCAGGAGGGCACAGTACAGGTTCTGGGGCACTGACAACTTAGTAAAAAGCGTGACTGTCCCAGTAATATCGGCACAAAACCTTCAGGCTTCTGCTAGAAAGCTGAACATGAAGAGGAACTTCATCTTTCAGCATGACAACGACCCAAAGCATACATCCAAATCAACAAAGGAATGGCTTCACCAGAAGAAGATGAAAGTTTTGGAATGGCCCAGCCAGAGCCCAGACCTGAATCCAATGGGAAATCTGTGGGGTGATCTGAAGAGGGCTGTGCGCAGGAGATGACTTTGCAATCTGACAGATTTGGAGTGTTTTTGCAAGGAAGAGCGGGCAAATATTGCAGAGTCAGGATGTGCCATGCTGATAGACTCCTCCCCAAAAAGACTGAGCGCTGGAATCACATCAAAAGGGGCTTCAACACAGGATTAGTGTAAGGGTGTGCACACTTATGCAACCAGATTATTTTCGGTTTTTTTTGTTTTTACTTTCCTCCACCTAAAAGATTTGTTGTTCAACTGAATGGTACAGTTTCTAGGTTGCATTAAAGGTGAAAAAAGTTCTGAAATGATTTATCTTTGTCTAATTTTTACATCACATTATTATTATTATTATTATTAATAATAATAATAATAATAATAGTAATAATACTATAGAAATAGCTGATTGTATCACTTTGTCCTTTGCAGACTGATTCTGAATAGGAGGGTCTGGTTCATTATAATCACCCGTGCACTCCCAGTGTTCTGAGGAAAGTTGCAGGGTCAGCAACCTTCGGGGAGTATCTCACCAAAACTGAAATTCCTATTGCAGAGGAGGCCTAAAATCTGAATTTTATCTTTATGCAGACTTCTGGGAAAATCAATGAGCCAATTACGCAAACAGGAAATGATGTTTCTGGGGGGGGGGCGTGCATCGAACACCTCCAGGTGGCAATATTGCACTTTACAGAAAAGTACAGCTCTGCACAAAAGGAAAGGGCATTTTTAATATCATTTAATTGCAACATGGCTTGTGTAGCAACTGTAAATTACATATATATATATATATATATATATATACACACCATGTAGATATGTACATTAAAAAAAATAGCAAATTAAAAAATAAAATAGTAATTAAAAAAATAAATTATTAATAATAATAATAAAAAATTATATATATATATATTTTTTTTAAATTACTATTATTTTTTTTATTTGCTATTTTTTAGTGTATATAACTGTGTGTGTGTGTATGTATATATATAATTTTTTTATTATTATTATTATTAAATTATTTATTTAAATTACTTTTTTATTAAATATGCTATTTTTTTAAATGTTTATATCTACAGTGTATATATATATATATATATATATATAATTTTTTTTTTTATATTATTATTTATTTATTTATTTTTTAATTACTATTTTTTTTTAATTTGCTATTTTTTTAAATGTATATATCTACAGTGTGTGTATATATATATATATATATATATATATATATATATATATATAATTTTTATTTTTTTAATTATTATTTATTTTATTTTTTTAAATTACTATTTTTTTTTTAACTTGCCATTTTTTTTCTGGAAAGTGGAGTAATCCTTTAGGACACAGAAACTTTCAACATATTTTTAACAGCTTTTCAAAATTTAAAATGTCCATAAAGACCACTAAAAGGGTTTTTCTTGCAGCACCAGCCAGGCAATAGTTAAGAAGCTGAAGATTCCTTGTCCTTCGTGTGGGACTTGCGCTCATGGGGAGCCGGTTGGACAAATGATTCGGAAACAGCGCTCTCTGAACTTTTGCCAAAGCCGTCCCTCCCTGGTGACTCTGAATACAGAATGAGCTGCATGTTAGACCTGTCAATTCTCCGTAAGCAGTTTAGTATGCGCAGCGTTTGTGGTACGGGAGAAATATAAAGGAAAAGGTCCATAGATTATTTATGCCGGGGGGGATGGGGGGGGGGGGGCAATCCGCAATGGAAAAAAAAAATCGTTCCAAGGCTGTATAGCTTCAAACTCCACTTTTCATCTTTCTGCGACCTTCATCCTGTGAAAGTCTTCTATGACGGTCCAAATAATTCACAAAATTCACAAAACGTACAGGTGCAGCTAAAGCTGAACTCCGGGCAAACATCTCCGTATACAGATGAAATACCTCCTGTATATACATACCGTATATACACACTCACCTGCCACTTTATTAGGTACACCTGTTCAATTGCTGGGTAACACAAATTGCTAATCAGCCAATCACATGGCAGCAACTCAATGCACCTAGATGTGGTGAAGATGACTTGCTGAAGTTTGAACTGAGCATCAGAATGGGAAAGAAAGGGGATTTAAAGTGTTACTAAACCTAGACCCTGCATTCACTATATCCGCTCTCCCCGGACCCTGCATTCACTATATCCGCTCTCCCCGGACCCCGAATTCACTATATCCGCTCTCCCCGGACCCCGCATTCACTATATCTGGTCTCCTCGGACCCTGCATTCACTATATCTGGTCTCCTCGGACCCTGGATTCACTATATCCGCTCCCCCGGACCCTGCATTCACTATATCTGGTCTCCTCGGACCCTGCATTCACTATATCCGGTCTCCCCGGACCCTGCATTCACTATATCCGGTCTCCCCGGACCCTGCATTCACTATATCTGGTCCCCCTGGACCCCGCATTCACTATATCCGCTCTCCCCAGACCCTGCATTCACTATATCCAGTCTCCCCGGACCCTGCATTCACTATATCCGGTCTCCCCGGACCCTGCATTCACTATATCCGGTCTCCCCGGACCCTGCATTCACTATATCTGGTCTCCCTGGACCCTGCATTCACTATATCCGCTCTCCCCGGACCCTGCATTCACTATATCTGGTCTCCCTGGACCCTGCATTCACTATATCCGCTCTCCCCGGACCCTGCATTCACTATATCCGCTCTCCTCAGACCCTGCATTCACTATATCCGGTCTCCCCGATCCCGCATTCACTATATCTGGTCTCCCCGAACCCTGCATTCACTATATCCGCTCTCCCCGGACCCTTCATTGACTATATCCGCTCTCCCCGGACACTGCATTCACTATATCCGCTCTCCCCGGACACTGCATTCACTATATCCGCTCTCCCCGGACCCTGCATTCACTATATCCGCTCTCCCCGGACACTGCATTCACTATATCCGCTCTCCCCGGACACTGCATTCACTATATCTGGTCTCCCCGGACCCTGCATTCACTATATCTGGTCTCTCCGGACCCTGCATTCACTATATCTGGTCTCCCCGGACCCCGCATTCACTATATCTGGTCTCCCCGGACCCTGCATTCACTAAATCTGGTCTCCCCGGACCCTGCATTCACTATATCTGGTCTCTCCGGACCCTGCATTCACTATATCCGGTCTCCCCAGACCCTGCATTTACTATTTCCCATCTCCCCGGACCCCGCATTTACTATTTCCCATCTCCCCGGACCCTGCATTTACTATATCCGCTCTCCCCGGACCCTGCATTCACTATATCCGCTCTCCCCGGACCCCGCATTCACTATATCCGCTCTCCCCGGACCCTGCATTCACTATATCCGCTCTCCCCGGACCCCGCATTCACTATATCCGCTCTCCCCGGACCCCGCATTCACTATATCCGCTCTCCCCGGACCCCGCATTCACTATATCCGCTCTCCCCGGACCCCAAACATGCTTTGATGCTGCTGGGGAGGTCATAACGCATTACATATGGTAGCCGCTGTGACGCCATTCACCATGCACTGAGGTGCACCACAATGATACCAAAAACTGCGCACGCCTGTTTTTGGAAATTTTGGTGCGTCGCAGAATTTGGCGACCTCAATGCAACACATGTTAAGGCGTGAAATAAAACATGCACATTACCACAACGCACCACAACGCACCACAACACCAAAGTCTAAATGGGATCACATAATGCATAAAATGAAAAAAAATGACCACAGCCCTCCTAAGCCTCTTGTCTTGAATTATATAATAACTCTACCACCTTTCTTCATTTTGAAAAGTGTTGTTGGCACTATTTACTGTAAATCCTGTATAATTAGAATAATTACAATTTGAATAATAATAAAAATAATAATTATAAATTAATTCAATAATAACATTAATTCAATAACAATTCTATAGTAATAATTCTATACTAAAATAAGACATTATTATTATTATTATTAATAATAATAACAAAATAATTAAATGTATTTATATTATAATAATAAAATAATAATAATAATTCTATATTAATACATAATAACAATCTTCACCAATTCTATAATAATTACAAAATAATTTATTATTATTAATATTTTTATTATTATTATTATTATTATTATTAATAATAATAATAATAATAATAAAAATTATTATTATTATTATTTAATTACAAAGATACTTCAGTAATAATAATAATAATTCTATATCAATAAATAAATAACAATCATCTTCACCAATTCAATAATAATAATTACAAACGAATTAAATAATACTGATAATAATAATAAAATATAGTTTTATAGTAATTAAATATTATTATTGTTTTTATTATTAATAACAATAAAACAACAACAATAATAATTCTAATCATCACCTTCACCAGTTCTATAATAATTATTTTTTTTTAATATTAATAATAATAAATTATTATTTTTAATAATAATAATAATAATAATAATAATAATAATAAATTACATTAATACTTCATTAATAATAATATTAATATTTCTATATCAATAAATAAATAACAATCATAACCAATTCTATAATAATAATAATTCCATAATAATAAAAAATATAGTTTTATAGTAATAATTACAAAATAATTAATTAGTATTATTATTATTATTAACATCAATAAAAGAACAACAATATTAATACTTTTATATTAATACATAAATAATAATAATCACCTTCACCAATTCTATAATGACAAAATAATTTATTAATAATAGTAATAAAATAACAATCATCATCACTAATTCTATAATAATAATAATTACAACATAATGTAATAATAATAATAATAATATTACTACTTATTATTATTTAATTAAAATAATAGTTTCATAATAATAATAATTATAATATTAATAATAATAATAATAATAATTCTATCATAATAGATAAATAAACAATCATCATCATCATAATAATTGATATGTTTAATGCAGATCCCAGCATGCCTTGGCACATAAAATAACCCTGTGTGTGTGTTTGGCGGGGGGTGGGGGGTGGGGTTGGCACAGGCTGCTGACGGCCAGAATAAATTCAATAAATGGTCAAGAACCTCCATTCCCAAAAGAATTCAAGTTTGGGGTTTTCCTTAAATGCCAAGCCTCATATTTGCAGCACAAGCCGCAGGAACCTCAGAAGAAGGAGGCTGCGAGAAGCAGAGGCTGTAAATCCTGGCTGTTAAAATCTATAATTTGGAAGTGTCCTGTTCAGTGAACGCTGCAGTTTATCCGCCATCCCACAGCTGGACGGATTTACCACCTGGCCTGGTCCCAGCATCGTGTTTGTCCACATCCCACAGAGGGGACCTGCAGACCCTCACCGATTGGCTACCATCCTCTTTAAATGTTATTAGGTCTCGCCCACGTCCCCCACAAACACCTCCAGAGTGCCAGCGGCCTTGCTACGGCAAACACGACCAACGGGGACTGGACAAAGTCAGGATTATTCAGGGACGTTGTGTAGGAAACATGTTGGGTGAAAACATGTCTCTGCATTTAAAGTAGATGTCCAACCGACCGCTACAACCTCCTGTGAGCTCTAACATGGCGAGATCGCCTCAAAAGTCATTTTTTATCTTTTCAAAAGCTCATCTCCAGGCAAATATTATTGAGGTGAGTGTGCTGCCTGGCTGAAAACAAGACTGCAGTCTCTAATGCTGTGAAACATCCACAATGCCTACCTAGCCAAGCACCATGGGATCTATTTATAAAACATTCATTCTACAAAATGTCTCATATTTATGCACAATGGACAAATGTTCCTCTGAGGCAGTGCTTCTCAATTATTTTCTGTCATGCCCCCCCTAGGAAGAAGAAAACATTTTGTGCCCCCCGCGCGACTGTTAATAGTATCATTTGTCTATAAAATTGTTATAAGTACACCTCTGCATAACACTGTATCCTTATTAACGTATAAGAAAATGTGGATCAATTTACAACAAAGAATAGCTTTATTAACTGTAGCAGAAAAGATTTAAAGTGCATTAGAAATTCAAAAAAAATTAAATCCTTAATTAAACTATAAACATTTTTTGATTGGACATGTCAAACCATATGATACTGAAAAAATACATAAAATCAATAAATAATAATGAATTCAAACCGATCACCAACATTTACTTAGGACCTAATCATTGGCGCCCCATCATTGGTTTCAGTGGGAGGAAAAGTGCCTCATTATTGGTGTCAGTGGGAGGAATAGTGCCCCATCATTGGTGTCAGTGGGAGGAATAGCGCCCCATCATTGGTGTCAGTGGGAGGAATAGTACCCTGTCAGTGGGGAGAGGAATAGTGAGGAATAGTGCCCCATCGTTGGTGTCAGTGGGGGGGAGGAATAGTGCCCCATTGTTTGTGTCAGTGGGAGGAATAGTGCCCCATTGTTTGTGTCAGTGGGAGGAATAGTGCCCCATCATTGGTATCAGTGGGAGGAATAGTGCCCCATCATTGGTATCAGTGGGAGGAATAGTGTCCCATCATTGGTATCAGTGGGAGGAATAGTGTCCCATCATTGGTATCAGTGGGAGGAATAATGCCCCATCATTGGTGTCAGTGGGAGGAATAGTGCCCCATCATTGGTATCAGTGGGAGGAATAGTGCCCCATCATTGGTATCAGTGGGAGGAATAGTGCCCCGTCATTGGTATCAGTGGGAGGAATAGTGCCCCATCATTGGTATCAGTGGGAGGAATAGTGTCCCATCATTGGTATCAGTGGGAGGAATAGTGTCCCATCATTGGTGTCAGTGGGAGGAATAGTGCCCCATCATTGGTATCAGTGGGAGGAATAGTGTCCCATCATTGGTATCAGTGGGAGGAATAGTGCCCCATCATTGGTGTCAGTGGGAGGAATAGTGCCCCATCATTGGTATCAGTGGGAGGAATAGTGCCCCATCATTGGTATCAGTGGGAGGAATAGTGTCCCATCATTGGTATCAGTGGGAGGAATAGTGCCCCATCATTGGTATCAGTGGGAGGAATAGTGACCCATCATTGGTATCAGTGGGAGGAATAGTGCCCCATCATTGGTATCAGTGGGAGGAATAGTGTCCCATCATTGGTATCAGTGGGAGGAATAGTGCCCCATCATTGGTGTCAGTGGGAGGAATAGTGCCCCGTCATTGGTATCAGTGGGAGGAATAGTGCCCCATCATTGGTATCAGTGGGAGGAATAGTGCCCCATCATTGGTATCAGTGGGGGGAATAGTGTCCCATCATTGGTATCAGTGGGAGGAATAATGCCCCATCATTAGTATCAGTGACACCAATGATGCGGCACTATTCCTCCCACTGACACCAATGACACTTGCTGACCCCTGTTGCAGTATGGTGCTGCTGCAGCCAGCATATGTGGTTGCAGCAGCACCTCTGTACTGCACACTTACCGGCTTTTCCCTCACTCGATTTTCGCGGGTCCGCTCGGCTCCGCCTCTTAGCCGGTGATTGGCCGCCTGTGTACCTTTATTGAGCTACAGTTCTGGCGGCCAATCACCGGTTAGGAGGCGGAGCCGAGCGGCAGGAGTGAGAGAGTGGCCGGAGTGACGGAAGGAGCAGCGCTTCCTGGATGGATCATCGTGGGAGCCAGGTAAGAGACAGCAGCCCTCTGCCCACCCCTGTACTTAGTGTCCCTTCTGTCGGAAGGGGGGACGACGGCGACGCGCCCCCCTTGACGGAGCCTCACTATTTGAGCCCCACTATTTGAGAAGCACTGCTCTGAGGAGACATTGGGGATGATTTAATATTTAATACACAGCTCAAAAAAATGAAAGGAAGACTTTGTAATCCGAGTCTAGCATCAAGTCAGTGACACTCCCGGGATATTGATCTGCTCAGGTAAGTAGCAGAGGGGGTTGTTCATCAGTTTCAGCTACTTTGGTGTTAATGAAATGAACAACAGGTGCACTAGATGGGCAACAATGAGACAACCCCCAAAACAGGAATGGTTTTACAGGTGACATTTTTTTCCCTGCTTAACTTTTCTGTTTTTCACTAGTTTTGCATTTGGCTAGGGTCAGTATCACTACTGGTAGCATGAGGCCATACCTGGACCCTATAGAGGTTGCACAGGCAGTCCAACTACTGCAGGATGGCACATTCATACCTGCCATTGCCAGAAGGTTTGTCTCCCAGCACAGTCTCAAGAGCATGGAGGAGATTCCAGGAGACAGGCAGTTACTCTAGGAGAGCTGGACAGGGCCGTAGAAGGTCCTTAACCCATCAGCAGGACTGGTATCTGCTCCTTTGTGCAAGGAGGAACAGGATGAGCCCTGCCAGAGCCCTACAAAATGACCTCCAGCAGGCCACTGGTGTGAATGTCTCTGACCAAACAATCAGAAACAGACTTCATGAGGGTGGCCTGAGGGCCCAACGTCCTCTAGTGGGCCCTGTGCTCACTGCTCGGCACCATAGAGCTGGATTGGCATTTGCCATTGAACACCAGAATTGGCAGGTCCACCACTGGCACCCTGTGCTTTTCACAGATGAGAGCAGATTCACCCTGAGCACGTGACAGATGTGAAAGGGTCTGGAGAAGCCGTGGAGAACGTTCTGCTGCCTGTAACATGGTTCAGCATGACTGTTTTGGTGGTGGGTCAGTGATAGTCTGGGGAGGCATATCCATGGAGGGACACACAGACCTCTACAGGCTAGACAATGGCCCCCTGACTGCCATTAGGTATCGGGTTGAAATCCTTGGACCCATTGTCAGACCCTACGCTGGTGCAGTGGGTCCTGGGTTCCTCCTGGTGCAGTGGGTCCTGGGTTCCTCCTGGTGCAGTGGGTCCTGGGTTCCTCCTGGTGCAGTGGGTCCTGGGTTCCTCCTGGTGCAGTGGGTTCTGGGTTTCTCCTGGTGCAGTGGGTTCTGGGTTTCTCCTGGTGCAGTGGGTTCTGGGTTCCTCCTGGTGCAGTGGGTCCTGGGTTCCTCCTGGTGCAGTGGGCCCTGGGTTCCTCCTGGTGCAGTGGGTCCTGGGTTCCTCCTGGTGCATGGCGATGCCCAGTCTCATGTGGTGAGAGTATGCAGGCAGTTCCTCGAGGATGAAGGAATTGATACCATTGAATGTCCCTCACACTCGCCTGACCAAAATCCAATAGAACACCTCTGGGATGTCATGTTTTGGTCCATCCGACGCCACCAGGTTGCACCTCAGATTGTCCAGGAGCTCAGTGATGTCCTGGTCCAGATTTGGGAGGAAATCCCCCAGGACACCATCCGTGGTCTCATTAGGAGCCTCCCCCGACGTTGTCAGGCATGCATACAAGCACGTGGGGGCCATACAAACTACTGAGGACCATTCTGAGTTGCTGCAATGACATTTCAGCAAAATGGACTCGCCTACTACATAATTTTTTTCACTTTGATTTTCGGGGTGTCTTTGAATTCAGTCCTCTGTAGGTCGATCATTTTCATTTCCATCAAACGATGGGGCGTCTTTACGTTCCTAACACATCACCCCGTCCATGTCAGTATAGAGATCCAGCAGGAGATTCCTCCCGATTGAGATCTGATAGGTTTTCAAAGTGTTCCTTTCATTTTTTGAGCCGTATATAACTGGAGAGTGCAAAATCTGGTTCAGCTCTGAATAGAAACCAATCAGCTTTCATGTTTTTTTTTATCAAAGCTTAACTGAAAAAGCTGAAGTTAGAAGCTGATTGGCTCCCATGCACAGCTGCACCAGATTTTGCACTCTACAGTTTTACTAAATCAACCCAACTGCTTTTTGTTCTTCCCTTCCTATACTGAGATACCGGTGTTATGCTGCACCATCCTCCTCTGGGCAGCAAAAGCCAAGCAAGCCCATAGACTTCTATGCAGAATGCAGAGAATCCTGGGAGTTGTAGTTTGAGACAGCAGTCAGATAATGGGACATATAGACTCCTTACACTACAGATCCCAATAGGAGCTGTGCAGCAGGAGGAGTGAAGATAGGATTTTTATTAAACTGCCCGGCAAAGTTCTTCCTCTGGGCACCAAAGGAGCTAGAGAGAGAGGGAGAGCACCTCTGATTGGATTTTTGCCTGCCAGTGGGAGACCATACCAGAGGAGAGCAGAGCCTGAGACTGGGAGTGAGGACACCCTGGGGCAACACAGCACCACCTACATCACTTGCACCTCTGCTGGGAAACTGTAGCGTTCACTCACCCACTGCTTCCCACTGCTGATCACTGGAGGCTATTGAGGAGAGACCAATGGGGCTCGGTCTGTCTCCGCCCCTCCACCAGGCCTGGTGAGTGATCTCCATCCTACTACTGTGTATACCATGTATACTATTGGGGAGGCGGAGAACTGAAAGAGACTGACCAGAGACTGCCAGGTGACTGACTCATACCACTGAGACCTTCTCGCCGCTCATACCACTAACTAACACCTTCTCATCGCTCATACCACTAATGACACCTTCTCATCGCTCATACCACTAATGACACCTTCACACAGCTCATACCACTAATCACACCTTCACACCACTCATACCATTAACTGACACCTTCACACCGCTCATACCACTAATGACACCTTCACACCACTCATACCACTAACTGACACCTTCTTGTCGCTCATACCACTAATGACACCATCTCGCCGCTCCCCTTAAACTAACTGCAAAGTTGCACAGCTGTACAATGGAGAGAACCTGCTGCAGTAGGACTGACATTTTTTTTTGTAATTACATTTTTATTAAAAAAAAAAAAAAAAAAACACAGCATGCCCCCCCCCCCCCCAATCCATTCCAGACCCTTTAGGTCCAGTAAGAAGGTTAGGAGGGACCCCACAGTAAAATGTTTGTTTTTTTTTTAAAGTGCATGTGGTTTCCCCTAAAAGCCATACCAGGCCCTTGAGACAAGCACAGACCTGGAAGGCCAGGAAAATGGGGGGGGAGATGAGCGAGTGCCCCCCTCCTGAACCATACCAGGCCCCATGCCCTCAGCATGGGGGTGCTTTTGGGGGGGGGCTCCCCCCCAAAGCACCTTGTCCCCATGTTGATGGGGACAAGGGCCTCTTCCCCACAACCCCGGGCTACGGTTGTGGTCGGTCTGTGGGGGGGGGGGGGTGACTTATCGAAATCTGGAAGCCTCCTTTAACAGATCCCGGCTCCCCCCTTGTGAATAAGTATGGGGTACATAGTACCCTTACCCATTCACCAAAAGCATGTACAATGTGAATAAAAACACAACTACAAGTCCTTTATTTAAAAAAAAAAAAGCCAAAAAAATGTTTCCATCGTTGTAATCCATTGTCAATCATGGCGTCCAGCGTTGTCACGAAAAAAAAAAAAAATCCTGATGCCCAGTGACCTGTCCGCACCCGCCAAGCAATCACCGCTTTCTGACATTCGCGAGTCAGATGTAAACAACTGGGAGGAGCTAGCGGTGATGTCACCGCTAGCTCCCCCCAGTTGTGCTGGGATCGGCCTAAACATGGTCAGGTGCATTGTTTTGGCCAATCACAATGCACTGTCAAAGCGCAGTGCATTGTGGGGCACGGTGAGCAAACAGCCCGCGGAATGCCTCTTCCATTCATATGTTCCCTGAACCACCTACCTAAAATTTTACATGGCAGCAGTTTAGGTGGGGACGTGACTGCAATGCAGCAATTTTAACTTGGCATGTCCCATTTGTTAAATGCGCCCATCAAAGCCAATGGGACTGCACTACAACTGCGTGCTGCTTTGTGGAGCGGTGTTGCAATATAAGTTTCCATTTGGATTTGAAAAACCCCCCACACAATCAGGAGGTGTCAGTATAGCCTCCTAAATACTTGCAAACTGCTACTCAACCACCACTGAATGGTGCTCCATCATGGATTACTTTTCAGAGGGGTGGTAAACTATGCCACGGGCATGGATCTTACCCAAACCTGATGGACTGAGGGTACAGCTGTGATCACCATGGTACTTACCAGAAAGGAACTTTTTGTCTAAGGACATCTCCAGTGTGCAATAGGAATGGGTGCCATTACTGAACCATTACTGAACCTTCATGTATTGAAAGGTTTGGTCATGTAAGCAATCAAACGCGGACTTGCTTATTCTACGTCAGGGCTGCGTTGACCAAATTAGGTTGTAAATCAACATTTCATATTGAGTAGGACTTTGCTCACCTGAATTACAAAGACTGCCGGATCTTCTTTCAACTGCCCATCAACCAGGAAGCCTTTGTTCATGTCATCTGTAGCGATAAATGAAAAGCGGTCCAGTTTCGCCAGGCCGCCATAGTGGTGGTAGGACAGGAAGAGGTTGTTGACGTCAACTTGGGTGAACTGGTTATCCTGCAGGACGTGGTCACCCAGGTATAGCTGCCCATACTGAGGGTACTCCGTAATTTTGTAACGCAGTTTCTCCAGCGAGCTGTCCGGGTCCATTAGCTGTAGATAGTTGTATGAGATGACCATAACTCCACCTTCAGTTATCTGGAGACCATTATTATTCAGTAGGGTTGGCGGCACTCGGTCGGTGCGCTGGGTGAGAAATTCCAGTGACCCATCTTTTGCCTTTAGTCCGTTGCTCACAGTAAAACTATAAAAAAACAAAAACCTTACTTGTTTGCAATGCCATATGAGGGCCAATTAACCTACCTTGGAGTGTAGGAGGAAATGCACGCAAGCTCAGGGAGAACATACAAACTGTATGCAGATAGCATCATGGTTGGGATTGGAACCAAAGACCCCACTGCTGCGTGGCCACCAAGCCACTCTGGGGCAATAAGCCATCCAGGCCACATCTTCTCAAATTCTTGAGAGTTACCTCTGTGGGAGACTGTTATATCAGATCATACTATGGCTTGCTGTTAAAGCCTAAAATCTAAGAAAAGCTTCTATCTTTTGGGACACCTAACCTGGAGAAGAAGCCTCAGATGCACTTCTCACTGGTAAGCGTGGCCACATGGTCGGCACTGACCAACCTCCCGTTTCTCTAGATCATTGCTGAGGTGTTTCTACACCTTGATTGCAGTCCTCCCGTGGTAAGTTAAATTGACTGGATGTGATTTGGAAAGGCACACACCTTTCTATTTAAGGACTCATGGCTGACAATGCATACTGTATCAGGGCAAAACCCGAGAGGTCACAGGAACTGTCTGCAGGATTATTGCAAGGCACAAATTTGGGGAAGGCTACAAAAAATTCTGCTGCACTGAAGGTTCCGAAGAGAATAGTGGCCTCCATAATTCTCAAATGGAAGAGGTTTGGCACAACTAGGACTCTTACAAGAGCTGGTCACCTGGCCAAACTGAGTAATCGGTGGAGAAAGGCCTTAGTAAGAGAGGAGACCAAGATCCCGATGGTCACTCTGGCTGAGCTCCAGAGATCCAGATGGGGACCAAGTTCTATAAGGACAACCATCACTGCAGCCCTCCACCGATCTGGGCTTTATGTAGAATGGCTAGACGGAAGCCTCTCCTCAGTGAAAAACACTTGAAAGCCCGCTGAGAGTTTGCAAAAGCTTTTTTGGCAAACTCCACGCAGGCTTGGAGAGCCAGTTCCTTTGACCTCATGACTTTTGCTCTGATACAGTATGCATTGTCAGCTGTGAGACCTTTTTTAGAGAGGTGTGTGCCTTTCCCAATAATGTCCAATCAATTTCATTTACCACAAGTGGACTCCAATCATGGTGTAGAAACATCTCAGCAATGATCAAGAGAAATGGGAGGCACCTGAGCTAAATTTCAAGTGTTGTTGCTTAGGGTCTGAATACTCCAATGTAATATTTAAGTTTTTTATTTTTAATAAATTCACAGACCTTTCTAAAATTCTATTTTCACTTTGTCATTACAAGGTACCGAGTGTAGATTAATGAGGAAATAAACTAATTTAAACAACTCTAGTTTCAGGCTGCAACATGAGTGAAGGGGGTGTGAATACGTTATGAATGCGCCTTATATTTACTTTATATATACGTTTTAGTTGTTTTTAATATATTTTGAGAATATATATATATATATATATATATATATATATACACACACACATCTCCTAATTCACTCCCTGGTAATCTCTCGACTTGACTACTGCATCTCCCTCCTCATTGGCTTACCTTTACATAGGCTATCCCCCTCCAGTCCATCATGAATACTGCTGCCAGACTCATCCACCTCACCAACTGTTCAGTGTCTGCTACCCCTCTCTGCCAATCCCTCCACTCAGTGTCCTCCACCCCTCTCTGCCAATCCCTCCACTGGCTTTCATTCAGTGTTCTCCACCCCTCTCTGCCAATCCCTCCACTGACCTCCACTCAGTGTCCTCCACCCCTCTCTGCCAATCCCTCCACTGACCTCCACCCCTCTCTGCCAATCCCTCCACTGACCTCCACTCAGTGTCCTACATCCTTCTCTGCCAATCCCTCCACTGGCCTCCACTCAGTGTCCTCCATCCTTCTCTGCCAATCCCTCCACTGGCCTCCACTCAGTGTCCTCCATCCCTCTCTGCCAATCCCTCCACTGACCTCCACTCAGTGTCCTCCACCCCTCTCTGCCAATCCCTCCACTGACCTCCACTCAGTGTCCCCCATCCCTCTCTGCCAATCCCTCCACTGACCTCCACTCAGTGTCCTCCATCCCTCTCTGCCAATCCCTCCACTGACCTCCACTCAGTGTCCTCCACCCCTCTCTGCCAATCCCTCCACTGACCTCCACTCAGTGTCCTCCATCCTTCTCTGCCAATCCTTCCACTGACCTCCACTCAGTGTCCCCCATCCCTCTCTGCCAATCCCTCCACTGACCTCCACTCAGTGTCATTCACCCCTCTCTGCCAATCCCTCCACTGGTTTCCACTCGCCCAATGAATACAATTCAAAATACTAACAGCAACTTACAAAACCATCCACAACTCTGCCCCCAGCTATATCACAAACCTGGTCTCAAAATATCAACCAAACCGCTCTCTTCGATCCTCCCAAGACCTTCTGCTCTCTAGTTCCCGTGTCACCTCCTCCCATGCTCGCCTCCAGGACTTCTCCTGAGCTTCTCCCATCCTATGGAACTTCCTACCCCAATCTGTCCGGCTGTCTCCTAATCTATCCACCTTTAGACGATCCCTGAAAACCTTTCTCTTTAAAGAAGTCTATCCTGCTTCTACCTAGTAAACCTGCATTTATTTCCTCCATCAGCTCATCTCCCCCACAGCTATTACCTTTTGTAGCACTCAATCCTTCCTCCATTTCCTCTTGTACCAAATTGTATTGTCACCAAAGATCCATTATCTCCTGCGCTCAAAGACTCAGATCAAATGGGCATTAGTAACAAACAGCGTGTTCATCTGCTGGTGATCAGAGGTTGTGCAGCTCTATCATGAAGCTGGGGAAGCTTGATAAAACTGTAGAAGAGGATGAAAGAAAGAGCGCACAAACCTTGCGCATTACCTCAATAAATAGTGACTATATTAATTTACTTAGGAAATATACTCACAAAAGTGACAGTAAAACAGGCATAGGTTAACCATAATCCACACAGGGTTACAGGTAAATCCAAAGGGGGGGGATAAAATCTAACGCGTTTCGAAGGGTGCTCCCTTCTTCATCAACAGCTTAAACAGGCTGAACTGTTGTAATACTGACACTCAGTGGCCGAATGTCTCCTTGCCATGGGAACTCTGCCATACTGAAGTCTCTATCTGCTCAACCCAGCTCTGATGAAGAAGGGAGCACCTTTCGAAACGTGTTAGCTTTTATCCCCCCCTTAGGATTTACCTTTAACCCTGTGTGGATTATGGTTACCTATGTCTGTTTTACCGTCACTTTTGTGAGTATATTTCCTAAATAAATTAAATTAGTCACTATTTATTGAGTTAATGCGCAAGGTTTGTGCGCTCTCTTTCATCCTCTTCTACCAAATTGTATTGTAACTATAATATCTACCTTCATTTTGTAAAGTGCTGCACAAACTGTTGGCACTATATAAATCCTGTATAATAATAAGAATAATAATATAATATTATATATATATACAGTTGCAAGAAAAAGTATGCGAACCCCTTGGGATTACGTGGAGTTTTGCATGAATTGGGCATAAAATGTGCTCTGAACGTCATCTAAGTCACAACAATAGAAGAACACAGTTTGCTGAACATAATACTACACAAACATTAGATGTTGCCATGGTTTAATTGCACATAACATGTAAACATTCACAGTGCAGGGAGGAAAAAGTATGTGAGGCCCTAGCTTAATGACTTCTCCCAGAGCTAATTGGAGCCAGGAGTGAGCCAACCTTGACTCCAATCAGTGTGATGATATTGGATGTGTTGCTGACAGCTGTCCTGCCCTTAAAAAACACACACCTGTTTTGGGTTTACTGGTTTCAAGAAGCACTGTCTGATGTGAACCATGCCTCGCAGAAAAGAGCTCTCAGAAGACCTACCATCAAGAATTGTTGACTTGCATGAAGCTGGAAAAGGTTACAAAAGTATCTCCAAAAGCCTTGATGTTCATGTGTCTACGGTAAAACAGACTGTCTACAAATGGAGAAAGTTTAGCACTGTTGCTACTCTCCCTAGGCGTGGTCGTCCTGTAAAAATGACTGCAAGAGCACAGCGCAGAATGCTGCATGAGGTAAAGAAGAATCCCAGAGTGTCAGCTAAAGACCTACAGACATCTCTGGCACATGCTAACATTTTTGTTGACACATCTACAATAAGGAAAACATTAAACAAGAATGGAGTACATGGGAGGACACCACGGAGGAAGCCATTGCTGTCCAAAAAGAATATTGCAGCACGTTTGAAGTTTGCAAAAGAGCACCTGGATGTTCCACAGCACTACTGGCAAAATATACTGTGGACAGATGAAACCAAGATTGAGTTGTTTGGGAAGAACACACAACACTATGTGTGGAGAAAAAAAGGCACAGCACACCAACATCAAAACCTCATCCCCACTGTGAAACATACTTTTTCTTGCAACTGTATATATATATATTTTTTTTTTCTGTATCATTTATATTAATAGAATAAAAAAAAGAATAATAAAAGAATATACAGTGTACATAAACATACATATATACTGTATGTGCGCATGATGCGTTAACATTTTCAATGCACAGGTTAAAGTGCATATTTTTTTTTGGGGGGGAGGATGGGGGTTTGGGTCTGTTGCCACCGAGTCCTTAACGTTACATTAATCTATTTTTTCCTTTCTCCAATTGCCCAGAAATCTGTGAAAAATATCTCGTAACCTAACAAGGGAACAACACCGCGAGCCGCGTCCAGCCCTGGCACCGAGTCTTCCAATGAAGCGCTGACAGATTGGAAGTTACGCATGTGTTGAGCAGATGGGTAAACTTTAAAGAAACGTGAAAAAAAAGCAATTTATTAAATCACCTGGAAACAGCAGCTCGACTCCAAAAATAGTGAGAATGAAATATAGCAGAGGACGGTGCGGGAAGCTGGCACGGCCCGGCACCAGAAGGTACCGGTTACAAAACAAGATAAACATTTTGGGAAGCCTCAGCTGTGGGGTGGAATAATGAGCTGCTACTTAACCCAATAAGCCCTACCCCAAGAAACTCACCGAGGATGGCAGATTCTTTTGGGTTTTTTTCCTACTTACCTTGAATCCACCTTTTTTTTGGCATCTGTTGGACAGGACCAGGGGCGGACTGACAACTCATGGGGCCCCCGGGCAATAGGGGATCATGGGGCCCCTGTGTCCTTGCCCAAACTCAAAAAAGCCTATGAAAAAAAGTACCAGGGGCATCTCATGGGGCCCCCTACTGATCCCGGGCCCTTGGGCAGTGCCCGAGTTTCCAAATGGTCAGTCCACCCCTGGAGAGGACAGCAACTTGGATGCGTTTGGAAGGTGTGGGATGTTGTTACAAGATGTACGATAAGTGGTGAACGACTTGTACAGATCAGGGGCGGACTGACAACTCATGGGGCCCCCGGGCAATAGGAAATCATGGGGCCCCTGTGTCCTCGCCCACACTCAATTATAGCAATTAGACATATGCAAAACAAAAAATTTGTTTTGTTTCAAAATTTTGTGTGGTTGGATTCGGTAAATTCGTTCAATTCGTTTTCGGGATTAGTTTCCGTAATTCGTATTTGAATTCTATTCAAAAACATTTGGACCAAATTCAAAAAGCCGTTCGTATTCAAAAATTATTTCGACCGAATTCGAAATTGATTCAACAAAATTTGAAAAAGCGTTTGAAATTGAAAAGATTTCAACTGCATTCGAAAAAAATAACGGGGAGCGGGGGACCCATCCTTAAAGCGGAACGTCCCCTTTCGGGTGGAGCTCCGCTTTAAATTTGTTTTCCAATGTTTGTTCGATTTTGTTTTCGCATTTGTTTTTGAATCTAATTCCGGGTGAATTTTTTTTTGTTATTTCGGATTTGTTTAAATTCGTTATTTTTGTAATTCGTTATTCAGATACATCCGAATGTTCGAATAGTGAAAAAACTCATCTGAAAAGTGTTTTGGAACGAACCGCATGTGTCTAATAGCAATCAGGATCTTGACCTCCCAGTAACTTTACTTGCTCAGTACTAACTTCAGATGAATGAGCAGGGGCAGACTGACAACTCATGGGGCCCCCGGGCAATAGGAAATCATAGGGGCCCCTGTGTCCTCACCCACACTCAAACCACACCCAAAAAAGCCTATGAAAGGTACCAGGGGCATCTTATGAGGCACCCTACTGACCCCGGCCCCTCGGGCAGTGCCCGAGTGGCTAAATGGTCAGTCCGCCCCTGTACACATGGTACCAGCCAGGGGAGGACTAACAACTCATGGGGCCCCCGGGCAATAGGGGATCATGGGGCCCCTATGTCCTTGCCCATACTCAAACCACACCCAAAAAAGCCTATGAAAGGTACCAGGGGCATCTCATGGGGCCCCCTACTGACCCTGGGCCCTCGGGCAGTGCCCAAGTTCTCACATGGTTGGTCCGCCCACCCCTCGTACCAGCTCTAACACACTTAAGGCTGAATTTAAATAAAAATCTTTCCATTTTCATTAGAAACTTCATTTTAGACACAGTGACATCATCACTGGGCCTGTGCTCTTCTCTATGCATTACAAGTAGATCATGATTGGTGGGACGGGCTAGTAGGGTGCTGTACATAGCTTTCAGAAAATGTGTCCTCAGTCACTTACGCTTAAGCTACATAAAATGTGTTTCTTCGTGTTACTCAAGTACCACTTCCCTGAACTTCAAGTCAGGCCAGCACACACTAAAGGTCACATGAGTGTCTGCGACAGGACTACAAGTCCCACCATCCTTTGCATCATTAATACAAGGCAGACGCCTGACCAGCTTAGGAGTTCATTTGATTGGAGCGTTTGAGCATCATGCTCCAATGCCAGAAGGGAGTGTGCTCATAAGGGTGGCTCCAGGGGACACTGCAAGGGAATGGAGACACCCTGAGAAAGAAGAAGGGGATAGGGAGATTTTGATTAATAATTGCATGGAGTTGGTAGGCAGAAAACTTGAGGAACCCACCAAACATTCTGAGTGGAGATTAGGGAAGAGCCAACCGCCACAAAACACAAAAGTAAGCTGTCACTGTCGGGCCAATGCGGGCGGGGGATTGAACTAATATGGTCTATTTTATTGCTATTGACCATTTGATCATATTCATATATCAATGATATCACAATCATGTCACTGAGCTAATATGGTGGCCAATGATGTTACAAACATGTAATTAAGCTAATATGGTGGCCAATGATGTCACAAGTACGTTATGGACCTAATATGGTGGCCAATGATGTCACAAGTACGTTATGGACCTAATATGGTGGCCAATGATGTCACAAGCACGTCACTGACATAATATGGTGGCCAATGATGTCACAAGTACGTTATGGACCTAATATGGTGGCCAATGATGTCAAAAGCACGTCACTGACATAATATGGTGGCCAATGATGTCACAAGTACGTTATGGACCTAATATGGTGGCCAATGATGTCACAAGTACGTCACTGACTTAATTTGGTGGCCAATGATGTCACAATCAAGTCATTGACCTAATATGGTAGCCAATGATGTCACAATCAAGTCATTGACCTAATATGGTAGCCAATGATGTCACAATCAAGTCATTGACCTAATATGGTAGCCAATGATGTCAAAAGCAGGTCATTGACCTAATATGGAGGCCAATTATGTCACAAGCATGTCACTGAGCTAATATGGTGGCCATTGATGTCACAAGCAGGTCACTGAGCTAATATGGTGGCCATTGATGTCACAAGCAGGTCACTGAGCTAATATGGTGGTCAATGATGTCACAAGCACATCACTGAGCTAATATGGTGGTCAATGATGTCACAAGCAGGTCATTGACCTAATATGGCCATGTGGCCATATTAGGTCAATTGTGTAACAAGCATCCTTTCACCTTTATGTACATGCAGCTGCAGGGTGGTAAATCCCCCACATGCAGCTCATTGGCTCAGCAATAACATCTTACCTCTGGGTTTGCCTAAACTTGGGTTAGCACTGAACCCAATCTTATCACTAGGGACAATGTCTGCTACTGTATGCTATATTTCAAACTGAGGGTTTAATATGGCCATGTAGCCAATGATATCATGAGCATGTCATTGACCTTATATAGCCACTGGCCAATGATCTCCAAGCATGCCATTGACCTAACATAGCCATGTGGCCAATGATGTCCAATCATGTCATTGACCTAACATAGCCATGTGGCCAATGATGTCACAAGCATGCCATTGACCTAACATAGCCATGTGGCCAATGATGTCACTAGCATGTCATTGACCTAATGTGGCCTTGTAGCCATATTAGCCAACAATGTCACAAGCATGCCATTGACCTGATACGCAGCCCCATTAGATAAATGATGTAATAAGCATCCCCTTTGTGTATGTTCAGCTGTGAGTTGCGGGAGGGAGATCGACCCAGTAAGATATGTAATTTTAATTGACCGTGTTGGCCATGTTAATTCAAAGATGTCACAAGCATGTCACTGACCTAATATGGCTATGTGGCCAACCTTGTCCCAAGCATGTTATTGACTTAATATCAACAACTGGCCAATGATTTGTCAAGGATTCCATTGACCAGATTTGTGTCCATATTAGGTAAATGATGTCATGAGCTGTTAGTTACGGGCAAGGGGTTGACCTAATATGGCCATGTGGCCATTGATGTCACGAGCATGTCATTGACCTAATACAACCAAGTGGTCATTAATATGACAGGTAGGTCATTGACCTAATATGACCATGTGGTCATTGATGTCATGAGCATGTGATTGACCTAATATGGACATGTGGCCATAATGGTTCAATGATGTCGGGAGCATCCTGGGACCTTAAAGTATATGCAGATGTGGGGCTGGGAATCCCTCGCCCACATCTTATTGGCCTGGCACTGACAGCTTACTTCTGAGTTTGGAATGTAAATGTCGTCATGAGCTGTTAGTTACGGGCAGGGGGTTGACCTAATATGACCAAGTGGTCATTAATGTGACAAGTACTGTATATCATTTACCCTATATGGCCATGTGGCCATTGATGTCACGAGCATGCCATTGACCTAATATGGCCATGTGGCCATTGATGTCACGAGCATGTCACTGACCTAATATGGCCATGTGGCCATTGATGTCACGAGCATGTCATTGACCTAATATGGCCATGTGGCCATTGATGTCAGGAGCATGCCATTGACCTAATATGGCCATGTGGCCATTGATGTCACGAGCATGTCATTGACCGAATATGGCTATGTGGCCACTGATGTCACGAGCATGCCATTGACCTAATATGGCCATGTGGCCATTGATGTCACGAGCATGCCATTGACCCTAAAAGGCCATGTGGCCATTGATGTCACGAGCATGCCATTGACCTAATATGGCTATGTGGCCATTGATGTCACCAGAATGCCATTGACCTAATATGGCCATGTGGCCATTGATGTCACGAGCATGCAATTGACCTAACAAGGCCATGTGGCCATTGATGTCACGAGCATGCCATTGACCTAATATGGCTATGTGGCCATTGATGTCACCAGCATGCCATTGACCTAATATGGCTATGTGGCCATTGATGTCACCAGAATGCCATTGACCTAATATGGCCATGTGGCCATTGATGTCACGAGCATGCAATTGACCTAACAAGGCCATGTGGCCATTGATGTCACGAGCATGCCATTGACCTAATATGGCTATGTGGCCATTGATGTCACGAGCATGTCATTGACCTAATATGGCTATGTGGCCATTGATGACACGAGCATGCCATTGACCTAATATGGCCATGTAGCCATTGATGTCACGAGCATGCCATTGACCTAATATGGCCATTAATGTCACCAGCATGCCATTGACCTAATGTGGCCATTGATGTCACGAGCATGTCATTGACCTAATATGGCCATGTGGCCATTGACGTCAGGAGCATGTCATTGACCTAATATGGCCATGTGGCCATTGATGTCACGAGCATGTCATTGACCTAATATGGCCATAATAGGTCAATGATGTTGGGAGTATCCTGGGACCTTAATGTATATGCAGATGCGGGGCTGGGAATCCCCCGCATCCTATTGGCCTGGCACTGACAGCTTAGTTCGGAATGTACCCAAGCTCATAACTATTGCTGCTGTATGCTATTTTTTTTAATAACTCTTAATAATAGCAGTTCCTGGAAGCAATGCATTATATAAATCCATGACAGTCATTTTGCATGGGGCACTTTGGACACCATGAATCTGTCCAAGCCTTGTAAAGCTAGATTTAGATTCCCCACTTTTCACATTGTACCAGATATTCTTCATCACAGACGGCATTAAGATTCCCAACGCAGGACCTCCCCAGCCTCGTTATTCATTCCTGCGCACGGCTGGTACCCTTCCTGACATATGGTGCCATTCCAGGGCGTTTAACCCTTTCTGAGGCACGGGCAAAAAAAAAAAAAAAATCCATCTCACCTGAATGAATCCGTCCCGGCCTCGCGGCTGTTGTCATGGACATAGCAAACCTTCTGAGCCGCGACATCCAACTGGCTGAAGCTGGAGATGGGCAAGCCGGGATAATTGATGTACTCAATCTGACCATGGACAGGTGGCACGGAGACGGCATACAGCAGCCTCTCCGGTTTGCCCGTGCCATCTGTTGCCAAAAGAACAGCTGTCGTCAAGGTCACCCTGTCACCCTCTGTTAAAGTTACGGGTCTGGTGAGGAGAACGATGTCACCTATGGAACACAAAAATGGAGGAACAAAGTAACCAAATGATCCTGAAATGATGAACATTCCACCCTTAAAAGAAAATAAAAATGACACAAAGGGGTTCCCAGCAATGGGCGCACATGAGCCGGGTACAGATTGTATTACAGACAGATCTCATGAATGATAAAAAAAATCTATTCAAAGCTGAGAGCAGGATATAAAAGACGCCAATTAATGCAGCTCTGTCATCATCAATACATCATTGAATGTATTTTTTAAACGCAAGCAGTGTAAATACCTGAATGTGACCTGGAACCAGCCAGTACAGCAGGGATGGAGTGTTAGAAGAAGCAGCAGCACAAGGAGATTCAGTTCATATGCTGACAAGAAGCACGCTGATAGGAGGAGCAAGCAGAGTGAAGACAGATGAGCTCACTGCTGTGCTGCTTCTTCTTTTACTGTCCAGTCACACACTGAGGATGGGTCCGGAATGACCTGAGCTCAGAAGAGGTAGGTTGCATGACGCTGGCCATCAGACTAAGGACAACTAATGGCAGAAAATGTATTGCAGGAAAAAATCTCTGGACTGAATCCCTGGTATTGGCGTTTCATTTTCAGCTTGTTATGTTTGGCTGCTTTTATTATAGAGAGTATGTACTATATGTTACCTTTTTTTCAAAGCTTCACATTTTACATTTTTTTTGTCAAAGCTTAATTGGACAACCTGAAGTTAGAAGGTGATTGGTTACTATGCGGAGCTGCACAAGATTTGGTAAATCTCCCCCATAGTATATATACAGTTGCAAGAAAAAGTATGTGAACCCCTTGGGATTACGTGGAGTTTTGCATGAATTGGGCATAAAATGTGCTCTGAACGTCATCTAAGTCACAACAATAGAAGAACACAGTCTGCTGAACATAATACTATACAAACATTAGATGTTGCCATGGTTTGATTGCACATAACATGTAAACATTCACAGTGCAGGGAGGAAAAAGTATGTGAGACCCTAGTTTAATGACTTCTCCCAGAGCTAATTGGAGCTAGGAGTGAGCCAACCTTGACTCCAATCAGTGTGATGATATTGGATGTGTTGTTGACAGCTGTCCTGCCCTTAAAAAACACACACCTGTTTTGGGTTTACTGGTTTCAAGAAGCAATGTCTGATGTGAACCATGCCTCGCAGAAGGGAGCTCTTAGAAGACCTACGATCCAGAATTGTTGACTTGCATGAAGCTGGAAAGGGTTACAAAAGTATCTCCAAAAGCCTTGATGTTCATGTGTCCACGGTAAGACAGACTGTCTACAAATGGAGAAAGTTTAGCACTGTTGCTACTCTCCCTAGGCGTGGTTGTCCTGTATAAATGACTGCAAGAGCACAGCGCAGAAGGCTGCATGAGCTAAAGAAGAATCCCAGAGTGTCAGCTAAAGACCTACAGAAATCTCTGGCACATGCTAACATTTCTGTTGACACATCTACAATAAGGAAAACATTAAACAAGAATGGAGTACATGGGAGGACACCACGGAGGAAGCCATTGCCGTCCAAAAAGAATATTGCAGCACGTTTGAAGTTTGCAAAAGAGCACCTGGATGTTCCACAGCACTACTGGCAGAATATACTGTGGACGGATGAAACCAAGATTGAGTTGTTTGGAAAGAACACACAACACTATGTGTGGAGAAAAAAAGGCACAGCACACCAACATCAAAACCTCATCCCCACTGTGAAACATGGCGGAGGGAGCATCATGGTTTGGGGCTGCTTTGCCACTTCAGGGCCTGGACGGATTGTTGTCATTGATGGGAAAATGAATTCCAGAGTTTATCAAGACATTTTGCAGGAAAACGTACGACCATCTGTCTGCCAACTGAAGCTCCACAGAGGATGGGTGATGCAACAGGACAATGACCCAAAGCATACAAATAATTCAACAAAACAATGGCTGCAACAGCACAGAATACGCCTTCTGGAGTGGCCCAGTCAGAGTCCTGACCTCAACCCGATTGAAATGCTGTGGCATGACCTTAAGAGAGCGATTCACACCAGACATCCCAAGAATATTGCTACACTGAAACAGTTTTGTGAAGAGGAGTGGTCCAAAATGACTCCAGATCGTTGTGCAGGTCTGATCTGCAACTACAGGAAACGTTTGGTTGAGGTTATTGCTGCCAAAGGATGGTCAACCAGTTATTAAGTCCAAAGGTTCACATACTTTTTCCTCCCTGCACTGTGAATGTTTACATGTTATGTGCAATTAAACCATGGCAACATCTAATGTTTGTGTAGTATTATGTTCAGCAGACTGTGTTCTTCTACTGTTGTGACTTAGATGATGTTCAGAGCACATTTTATGCCCAATTCATGCAAAACTCCACGTAATCCCAAGGGGTTCACATACTTTTTCTTGCAACTGTATATATATATATATATATATATATATATATATATATATTTATTTATTTATACAGGTGTACAGACCCGGGAACTCAGCACAGGGATGGTGGGAACCCCTCTTAATGGGCATAGCAGGTGTACTGACCTGGGAACTCAGCATAAGGATGGTGGGAGCCCCTCATAATGGGCACAGCGGGGGTACAGACCTGGGAACTCAGCACAGGGATGGTGGGAACCCCTCATAATAGGCAAAGCAAGTGTACAGACCCAGGAACTAAGCACAGGGATGGTGGGAGCCCCTCATAATGGGCACAGCAGGTGTACAGACCCAGGAACTCAGCACAGGGATGGTGGGAACCACTCTTAATGGGCATAGCAGGTGTACAGACCTGGGATCTCAGCATAAGGATGGTAGGAACCCCTCATAATGAGCACAGCAGGTGTACAGACCCGGGAACTCAGCACAGGGGTGGTGGGAACCCCTAATAATGGGCACAGCAGGAGTACAGACCTGGGAACTTAGGACGGGGTAGAAGGAACTCCTCATAATGGGCACCGCAGGTGTATAGACCCGGGAACTCAGCACAGGGATGATGGGAACCTTAAAATTGGGTACAGCAGGTGTGTAGACCCGGGAATGCAGCACCAGTGTGGTGGGAGCCCCTCATAATAGGCAAAAACAGGTGTATACACCTGAAAACTCAGCACAAGGACAGTGAGAACCCCTTCATAATGGGTATGGCAGGCGTGTAAACCGGGGAACTCAGCACAGGGATGGTGGGAGCCCCTCATAATGGGCGCATCAGGTGCACAGACCTGGGAACTCAGCACACGGATGACGGGAACCCCTTATAATGGGCACAGCAGGTATGTCGGCCTGGAAATGCAGAACTGGTAAGGTGGGAACCCCTCATAATGGGCACAGCAGGTGTATGCACCTGAAAACCCAGCACAAGGATAGTGAGAACCCCTTATAGTGAGCACAGCAGGTACACAGAGATCTTCCCAACAGAGTCTACAAGCGACAGCTTTAAAAAAAAGCCCAATAAAAGTAAAAATAAAGCCCAGGCTATCATAATCCTGCTCCGCGGGGGAGTGTCTTCACACCAGCATAAACTTACCCCCAGGGGGCGTGTCATTACTCCAGCATAAGCTCACCCCCAGGGGGCGTGTCATTACTCCAGCATATGCTCACCCCCTGGGGGCGTGTCATTACTCCAGCATATGCTCACCCCCTGGGGGTGTGTCATTACTCCAGCATATGCTCACCCCCTGGGGGTGTGTCATTACTCCAGCATATGCTCACCCCCTGGGGGCGTGTCATTACTCCAGCATAAGCTCACCCCCTGGGGGCGTGTCATTACTCCAGCATAAGCTCACCCCCTGGGGGTGTGTCATTACTCCAGCATAAGCTCACCCCCAGGGGGCGTGTCATTACTCCAGCATATGCTCACCCCCTGGGGGCGTGTCATTACTCCAGCATAAGCTCACCCCCTGGGGGCGTGTCATTACTCCAGCATATGCTCACCCCCTGGGGGCGTGTCATTACTCCGTACAAATGGACTAAATGATACACGTCTCATCGACACCACGAGAGGAGAAGAGGTTGGATCCGTGATGTCTCCTGACCAACCAGAAGAGCACTAAATAAAAGGTTCTTTTACTTTTGGTAAATAGGTTGCAGTGGGGGCCTCGGGGCAGTGCGGGGGGGCGAGGAATTATGAACACGAAATTCCGCTTTAATTTTCCAGCATCTACCATACACTAAAATTATCAGTTCTGGGTAAACCGAACCTTTAAAAACAGAAGACAAGCAAATGACTCTAAGTAACAGAGAACATTTGGTCATTTAAGAAATCTGAATTAGGACTCGGGAGAAGATTTAAGTGATTTGAAACATTAATATGGGCAGACAATGGAATAAAGAGGATCTTTATAATGCCAAAAAGCCCAAAAAGTCAATTAGCTGCAGAGGGTGTAATTAGTATTGACTGGTAAGGGTTCAGCAGCCAGTGCCGATCAATACATGTTAATTAGGTGCCTCCTCGCCGCACTCCGATAATATAGAACAGAACCGAATAAAGATTTTTAAACATGTTTGGGGTCTTTAGGTTGAAGGTGACACTGCAGGGATAAGTGCAGAATTTCAGGTCTGGGAATCATAATTGCAAAGTATAAAAGAAAAGGCCAAAGTCTTGTATCATGGGGCATTCCTTCACTTGTATTTGCATGTTCCATTTTTAAAAGGTAAACTCTGCTCAGCTGTGAACTTTAATGTATTTAAAGTGAAACAGACAAAAAACTTTTTTGGGTATGGAGAGTGTAAAAAAGTGTCAAAACTTTAGGTTTTTTTTGCTGTTTTTCCACCCAATACGGGAGATTAACCCTCACTTATGGTTCCCTCACCTTAAGATCTCAAGAACGTTATGGTCCCAGATCCTTGAAAACTGTTTAGCCCACCTACAGTCCACATTTTGTACACCCACATTCAAGGTAGGTGTTCCTATATCAGACCCTGCCTCTAAATATGTGGGACTGCCCATCACACCAACTTTATGGGTTGGTCCTGCCCGGATCCTGTCTCTAAATATGTGAGAACCGCTCATCACCCCCATTCTGCCAGCTGGTCCCACCCAGACCCCATCTCTAAATATATGAGAACCGTTCATCACACCCACTTTACAGGTTAGTTCCACCAAGACTTCACCTCTAAAAATGTAGGAATGCCCATCCCAGCCATTTTACGGGCTAGTCCTGCCTAGACCCCATCTTTAAATATGTTGGACCGCCCATCCAATCCCCATTATGGGTTGGTCCCACCCAGACCACACCTCTAAATATGTGAGAACCATCCATCATACCCACTTTTTGGTTTGGTCTCACACAGACCTGGTTCTAAGTGTGTGTGACTGCCCATTCCACCACTTTATCAGTTGGTCTCACCCAGACCCCGCCTCTAAAAATGTGAGAACCGTTCATCATACCCACTTTTTGGTTTGGTCCCACACCCACTTTACAGATTGGCCCACCCAAACCCTTCCTCTAAGTATTTGTGACTGCCCATTCTACCACTTTACAAGTTGGTCTCACCCAGACCCCACCTCTGAAGATGTAAGAACCGTCTATCATACCCCCTTTTTGGTTTGGTGTCACACCCACTTTACAGGTTGGCCCACCCAAACCCTGCCTCTAAATATTTGTGACTTCCCATTCCACCACTTTACAAGTTGGTCTCACCCAGATCCCATCTCTAAAAAATGTGGGAACCATCCCTTATACCCACTTTTCGGTTTGGTCCCACTGAGACCCTGCCTCTAAATATGTGAAAACCATCCATCCTACCCACTTTATGGGTTGGTCCCCCCCCAAGATCCTGTCTCTAAATATGTAGGACTACCCATCCCACCCATGCCTCTAAATATCTGTGACTGCCTATTCCACCACTTTGCAAGTTGGTCTCATCCAGACCCCACTGCTAAAAATGTGAGAACCAACCAACCATCATACCCACTTGTTGGCTTGGTCCTACCCAGACCCCAGATCTAAATGTGTGCGACTGCCCATTCCACCACTTTGCAAGTTGGACTCACCCAGCCCCACCTCTTAAAATGTGATAACTGTCCATCATACCCACTTTATGGTTTGGTCCCACCCAGACCCTGCCTCATATATGTTGGACTGCACATCTCATCACTTTTATGGGTTGGTCCAGCCCAGATCCTGCCTCAAATATGTTGGACTGCACATCCCATCACTTTTATGGGTTGGTCCAGCCCAGACCCTGCCTCATATATGTTGGACTGCACATCCCATCACTTTTATGGGTTGGTCCAGCCCAGACCCTGCCTCATATATGTTGGACTGCACATCCCATCACTTTTATGGGTTGGTCCAGCCCAGACCCTGCCTCATATATGTTGGACTGCACATCCCATCACTTTTATGGGTTGGTCCAGCCCAGACCCTGCCTCATATATGTTGGACTGCACATCCCATCACTTTTATGGGTTGGTCCAGCCCAGACCCTGCCTCATATATGTTGGACTGCACATCCCATCACTTTTATGGGTTGGTCCAGCCCAGACCCTGCCTCATATATGTTGGACTGCACATCCCATCACTTTTATGGGTTGGTCCAGCCCAGACCCTGCCTCATATATGTTGGACTGCACATCCCATCACTTTTATGGGTTGGTCCAGCCCAGACCCTGCCTCATATATGTTGGACTGCACATCCCATCACTTTTATGTGTTGGTCCAGCCCAGACTCACCTCTAAATATGCAAGGACCTCTCATTCACTGCCCCAAACCCCACAATGAATACCTTTTGGAGTTACTGTGCATGTGAAGTAACAAATGAGGCTGATGCTGTGATCTTGGGACATGGTTTTAGACATGGCATTGGCAGGAGAGAGGGCCAAGATGTTGCACCGTACTGACAAAAACAGGACAGAGGGCATGCATGTGAGCTCTTTCCAAATATTAACAATTGCAGCACATCCCGTTTTACTGGCTGGTGGGGAAATGCTGTTGACTGTCGTAAAAGGGGAAATTTCCCATACTTCGCTGAGTTTTCCCGCACTTCCCGTTGTATCACGGAAACAGGAAGTAAGGTGAAAATCACCAAACAAGAGGCAAACAGAACTACCCTTAGAAATGTCTTTAAAGTGGAACTCCAGCTTAAAAAACTTTTTTTTTTTTTAAGTTGGACAAAAGTAGGGATGGGTTAGAACCTATTTCAAGTGTATATAGTGTTCTGGGCTAAAGCTGAAAAGGTTCACGCTTTTGTTCCTTTCTTCTGACCATTGTCACCAGGACAGAATGTGGAAAATCCTAAATCCAAGATATACATCTTCCAATGGGGACATCTATTTGGGTGACAACTGTTGTAGGCTGGGCTCACACCTTTCCATGTGCATCCTCATGTGCGTTTTCACACATTTATATGGGTGTTGATACATGTGTTTATGTATTCTTTTATGTATTATGTGCATTTTATTGTCAAGCAATAAAATGTTGAGTTAAAATTTTACTAAACCCACAACAGTAAAATCTGTATATGCAGTAAAGCATGCTTGTTATCAGGGGCATCCCTAGGCAGGTGCAGGGGGTGTGCGCCACACCGGGTGACACCTACCGCATGGGGTGACACCGGACCAGCTCCACGAAAAGGTAAGTTGTAAAGCAAGCCAACAATTCCTGCAGGATGGATCAGATCTGCAGATTGAGCATAATGGATCAGAGTCCGATCCATTATGCTCCCCAATATGCAGATCCGATCCATCCTGTCGGGATCGTCGGCATGCAACCTATACGGGGTGACACCGGACCCGCTCCACGAAAATGTAAGTTGTAAAGCAAGCCGATGATCCCAGCAGGATGGATTGGATCTGCAGATTGAGCATAATGGATCGGATCCGATCCATTATGCTCAATCCGCAGATCCGATCCATTCTGCGGGGATCGTCGGAGGGGGTGTCACCAAGTGTTACCGCACCGGGTGGCACCCTGGGGACGTCCTTGCTTGTTATACTCACTGTGGAACCTAAGGGGTTAATCCTCTGCATTGTGTAGAAAAGCTGTTTGATCCTGTCTTCTCTGATCCTCCCCTTCTTCTACTGTCCCCATTCCATCTGCTGATAGTACAGAGACTTGGGGGCAAGCTGCACATGCTCAGTTTGGTGTGTATTGCTAGCATATCTCCCAACTTTCTGAGATGGGAATGAGGGACACCTATAAGCAAAAGTATGTAAGCATTGGACACACCCCCTGCCACGCCCCTATAAAGGAGAACTTAACAAAACAAATTATTGGTTAAACCCAAAAAGTGCTTTTTTTAACCACTACTATTCCTTTATATTGGCTTTTAAAATTTACAAATGCAGCAATTTAGAAATTGGATGAAAGGTTTAGCACTGGGAAACACTTTTTAATAGATAAACAGTGCATTTTATATACAACTATATAGATCACACCAAAATGAGGGACAAATGAGGGGGAAGGAGGGACAGAAGGACTTTGTTCCAAATGAGTGACAGTCCCTTGAAATCAGGGACAGTTGGAAGCTATGTGCTAGAGAGTTTATTTTTTCTTGGCAGAGTGCTTATGATCAGCACAGGGCAAATCGGCGCTGTCCAGACAGAGGGTCAGGGGTCATGAAGCCTCAGAGGACAATCAGAAGAGAATGAAAACTCCTCTTACAAGCTTTAACGAGTGCTCTGCTGGACACTGATAGAAGTCACAAGACTGCTATATACTGCTGATGAGAAAAGGAATGTAGCAGTTTATACACTGCTCAAAAAAATTAAAGGAACACTTTCTAACCACTTGCCCTCCAGAGGATTTCCCCCTCTTCCTGACCAGACCATTTTTTTCATTACGCCGCTGCATTACTTTAACTGACAATTGCGCGGTCATGCAAATTAAATTGAAGATATTTGATTGTCTGGGCATTTACTTTTTGCGCTCAAAAAAAAAAAAAAAGACACAATATTGAGGCGAAAACAATATTTTTGACTTTTTGCGAAGAAACATGTGCAGCAAAAAAAAAATGTAAAAATCTAATTTTGTCATAAATTTAGGCCAAAATGTATTCTGCTACATGTCTGCTAAAAAAAATCCCAATATGTGTAAATTAATCAGTTTACGTGAAAGTTATAGCGATTGCAAATGGCGGTATATATATCAGGATTTTTTTTATTTTTTATTTTTACTAGTAATGGCGACGATCAGTGACTTATAGCGGGACTGCGGTGGGCATTCTGACACTGGGGGGAACTGACTTGGTGTCACTGACATCCGCGGTGACACCAATACCGTGATCAGTGCTAATAAAAAGTGCTGACATTGTACTAATGGCACTGGGCAGGAAGGGGTTAACATGTGGAGCGATCAAAGGGTTAACTGTGTGCTGTTTTACAGTGTGCTGTGTCTGTGTGCTTCACTGTAAGCACACTGCTGTGGTTTTAGAGGTGGAGGACACTGACGTTTTTTCCCTACTCATCTTTTCTGACTGTTTTTCACTAGTTTTGCATTTGGCTAGGGTCAGTGTCACTACTGGTAGCATGAGGCCATACCTGGACCCTACAGAGGTTACACAGGCAGTCCAACTCCTCCAGGATGGCCCATCAATACGTGCCATTGCCAGAAGGTTTGCTGTGTCTCCCAGCACAGTCTCAAGAGCATGGAGGAGGTTCCAGGGGACAGGCAGTTACTCTAGGAGAGCTGGAGAGGGCCATAAAAGGTCCTTAACCCATCAGCAGGACCGGTATCTGCTCCTTTGTGCAAGGAGGAACAGGATGAGCCCTGCCAGAGCCCTACAAAATGACCTCCAGCAGGCCACTGGTGTGAATGTCTCTGACCAAACAATCAGAAACAGACTTCATAAGGGTGGCCTGAGGGCCCGACATCCTCTAGTGGGCCCTGTGCTCACTGCCCGGCACCATAGAGCTGGATTGGCATTTGCCATTGAACACCAGAATTGGCAGATCCACCACTGGCACCCTGTGCTTTTCACAGATGAGAGCAGGTTCACCCTGAGCACATGTGACAGACGTGAAAGGGTCTGGAGAAGCCGTGGAGAACGTTCTGCTGCCTGTAACATGGTTTAGCATGACTGTTTTGGTGGTGGGTCAGTGATGGTCTGGGGAGGCATATCCATGGAGGGACGCACAGACCTCTACAGGCTAGACAATGGCACCCTGACTGCCATTAGGTATGGGGATGAAATCCTTGGACCCATTGTCAGACCCTACGCTGGTGCAGGGGGTCCTGGGTTCCTCCTGGTACAGTGGGTCCTGGGTTCCTCCTAGTACACAACAATGCCCGGCCTCATGTGGGGAGAGTATGCAGGCAGTTCCTGGAGGATGAAGGAATTGATACCATTGAATGTCCTCTACGCTCGCCTGACCTAAATCCAGAAGCCCTCCCCATTACATATGATCCTTTCCTTCCCTTCATACCTCAGTCCCCCTTTCACATTAAAAGCCCCCCATTACATCAGAGCCCCCCTTTACACTAGAGTCCCCTCTTTCACAACTGAAGTCTCCCATCACCTAAAGCTCCCTTACATACAACATGCTCCAAGAAATAGCTTCATATCAGATGTCCCCCATCACATCAGAAGCCTCTCCTTTAAATCAGAGTTCCTCCTCTCACATCAGAGTCCCCTTTTCACTAGGGATGCAACAATATATCAGCTGCCAAATATTATCAGCCGATAAAAACAAAAAATGCATCAGGGTCCCTATTTGAGTTCCCTCTTTCATCAGAGTCCCTGTCAGAGCTCCCCCTTACATCAGAGTCCCTGTCAGAGTTTCTCTATACATCAGGGCCCACATTAGAGCTCCTTACATCATGGTCCCTTATCAGAGTTCCACCATACATCAGGGTCTCCATTAGAATTCCCCTATACATCAGGGTGCCTATCAGTGTTCCCTTATACATCAGGGTCCCCCCTTGCATCAGTGTCCCCATTAGAGTTCTTCCATACGTCAAGGTCTCTTTTAGAGTTCCTCCATACATCAGGGTCCCTATCAGAGTTCTTCCATACATCAGGGTCCCAATCAGAGCTCCTCCATACATCAGGGTCCCAATCAGTGTTCCCTTATACATCAGGATCCCCATTAAGAGTTCCCCCTTACATCAGGGTCCCTATCAGAGTTCCCCTATACATCAGGGTCTCTGTCAGAGTTCCCCTATACATCAGGGTCCCCATTAGAATTCCCCTATACATCAGGGTGCCTATCAGTGTTCCCTTATACATCAGGGTCCCCCCTTGCATCAGGGTCCCTGTCAGAGTTCCCCTATACATCAGGGTCCCCATTAGAATTCCCCTATACATCAGGGTGCCTATCAGTGTTCCCTTATACATCAGGGTCCCCCCTTGCATCAGGGTCCCTGTCAGAGTTCCCCTATACATCAGGGTCCCCATTAGAATTCCCCTATACATCAGGGTGCCTATCAGTGTTCCCTTATACATCAGGGTCCCCCCTTGCATCAGTGTCCCCATTAGAGTTCTTCCATACGTCAAGGTCCCTCTCAGAGTTCCCCTATACATCAGGGTTCCTATCAGAGTTCCCCTATACATCAGGGTCCCTATCAGAGTTTCTCCATACATCGGGGTCCCTATCAGAGTTCCTCCATACATCAGGGTCTCTATCAGAGTTCCTTCATACATCAGGGTACCAATCAGAGTTCCTCCATACATCAGGGTCTCTTTTAGAGTTCCTCCATACATCAGGGTCCCTATCAGAGTTCTTCCATACATCAGGGTCCCAATCAGAGCTCCTCCATACATCAGGGTCCCAATCAGAGTTCCTCCATACATCATGGTCTCTTTCAGAGTTCCCCCATCCATCAGGGTCCCTATCAGAGTTCCCCCATACATCAAGGTCCCTATCAGAGTTCCTCCATACATCAGGGTCCCAATCAGAGTTCCTCCATACATCATGGTCTCTTTCAGAGTTCCCCCATACATCAAGGTCCCTATCAGAGTTCCTCCATACATCAGGGTCCCAATCAGAGTTCCTCCATACATCAGGGTCCCAATCAGAGTTCCTCCATACATCAGGGTCCCTATCAGAGTTCCCCCATACATCAAGGTCCCTATCAGAGTTCCCTCATACATCAGGGTCCCTATCAGAAGACGAGACTAATTGATCTGAATCCTCAGTCTGAAGCCACACCACTGACCGTAGCTGTGGGCTGGATAAAATCTCATAGCGGACTGGATGTGGCCCATGAGCCATAGTTTGGAGACCTCCGCTCCATACAAAATTAAAGTTTGTAAAATTTGGTTGGACTTCCACTTTAATCCATGTCAACATTTCAGATACAAAAAGTAGAGAAGGATCTTTTTATTTTTTCTCTAAAAGGCTCCGAATGAGTTAATTTTTCTCATTTCCAGCCTGCATGTCGTTAAGCAGAAGCAGGGTTTATTATGTCGGCCTGCTTATTGGTTTTGGCACAGGATCCTTAATTATATTAAAAGTGATGACTGACAAAGAACTTGGGGAGAGGCAAGCTGTTTTTGGCTACGCTCTCTACGCTAAAACCTTTGAAAATGATTTGAATGCGTGGTCACGACTGTGCAAACTGGAGGGAGCGGAGCCTGAAGGTGCGCAACGCTGACAGCAAGCCATTAGACCGGAACGCCATCCCTGGCCGCGCCGATGCACGCTTCACGGCTCTGCGGCCGGAGCTGAATCCCGCTTCAATGGAGGCCCCGACATGCGCGAGATCGGGAAACGCGGGAACGGCACAGATTATTCGCTGTGTGGCCGCGTTCGCCCCACTAATGATATCGGCATCAAAGGCTCGTTGTTTACTTCTTGTTTCTTTGTTTACAAGCCAATGACCTTTCCGGCAGAAACGCACGCACCGTAAAACCTCAAGTCGCCACCATGTTCAAAATAAACAGACGACACAATCTCATTTGACTCGATTGCCAATTAAAATGAAAAAAAAAAAAGTTTTAAGAAGTCGACTTCAGAACACTAACGCAAAGAGTAATTAAACTGAACTCAGACGTGTAGTAAAGGAATGCTGTTTTACAAACTTGTTTTGCTTGTGGTAATAAAGGAAATGACACAAACAGAAAATTGAAATATAGGTGGCATTAGGGGGTCTATTTAAAATAAATAAATAAATAAATCACTGCATTCACATCAGGGTCCCTATCAGAGTTCCTCTATACATCAGGGTCCCTATCAGAGTTCCCCTGCAAAGCGCATACTACCAAAGTAGGTAATAATTATTTGGAGAGTCTTATGCAGGCCATAGATGGGTTGTTTATCGGCCGAATTGTCGGCTGAAAAATGAAAAATCAGGGTCCCTGTCAGAGTTCCCCTATACATCAGGGTCCCCATTAGAGTTCTTCCATACATCAGGGTCCCTCTCAGAGTTCCCCTATACATCAGGGTCCCTATCAGAGTTTCCCTATACATCAGGGTCCCTATCAGAGTTTCCCTATACATCAGGGTCCCTATCAGAGTTCCTCCATACATCGGGGTCCCTATCAGAGTTCCTCCATACATCAGGGTCCTTATCAGAGTTCCTTCATACATCAGGGTCCTTATCAGAGTTCCTCCATACATCAGGGTCCTTATCAGAGTTCCTCCATACATCAGGGTCCTTATCAGAGTTCCTCCATACATCGGGGTCCCTATCAGAGTTCCTCCATACATCAGGGTCCTTATCAGAGTTCCTCCATACATCAGGGTCCCCATTAGAGTTCCTCCATACAGCAAGGTCCCTATCAGAGTTCCCCTATACATCAGGGTTCTTATCATCGGTCGTTCTGTTGCCACCAATGCTTATGAAAATCGTCCATTTTTCGTAGATTTTTCAGCATGACCGATAAAAGAAACGAGAAGGAACTGCGAAAATCGGACGACGACATTGCCCACTAATATCGGCCGATTATTCTTTCGGATGAAAATTCGACCGATAAACAACCCATCTATGGCCTGCATTAGAGCTTACCACAAGGCTGCCCCGCCTATTCTTGGTGGTATTTTTTCTTAATTGTTCCTCCCATGGAATGCCTGGCTGACGCATTTCACCCCGCCCACAGGGCTTAGTCATAGAGGGTACCTCTAGAGCAGTGGTCTCCAAACTGCAGTCTGAGGGCCAGATGCAGCCCTTTGCTTGCTTTTATCTGGCCCTTGGGGCATTATTTTATACAAAGACACCAATGAAGGGTGCAATTCCTCCCAATGACACCAACGGTGGGGCACAATTCCTCCCAATGACACCAACGGTGAGGCACAATTCCTTCCAATGACACCAACAATGGGGCCCAACAACATCAATGATGGGGCACAATTCCTCCCAATGACACCAATGATGGGGGATAGTTTACTTCCACTGATGGTGGGACATTTTGTACTCTGGATGGCCACAGTCTGGCCCCCCTCTGAAGGACAGTAAACTGACCCTTTGTTTAGAATGTTTGGAGACCCCCTGATCTAGACCATAGAACATAATCATAGATATCAACGACTAAGCCCTGTGGGTAGATCAAAAAGCATGGGAGAGGTATGGCCTGGGAGGACCCTGGGTCGAAGCCCTGAGGGTAGGTCGAAATGCATTGGAGATGTATGGCCTGGGAGGAGCCTGGGTCGAAGATGCATCTGCATCATTGCTCTGTACCTTGCTGAGATTGTGGTGTGTGGCATCTCATTGGTTGTTTTAGCGTATTTCCCCTGGAGTTGGAATGAGCTCCCTGGATGCCGTCACCCGAGACACCGGGGAACTTCATAGTGATATTTTGAGTGGCTCTCCAAGCTTTTTCATAGGGTCACATCAGTTGGAGCGATGATCTTTAGAGATTTTGCAAAACAAATTTTTAAACAAATAAATCCTTAAATGAAACAACATTAATACAATTTTAGCTGTGCTTATATACAGGGTCGGAATGACAAATGGTGGTTAATAGGGATGTGCCCCCTTATATTGGTAGAAAAGCCCCCTTACAATGGTGGAGAATGAGAGAAGAAGGGTCACTGTACATGATTGGCTAATAGGAGCAGAAGGGCCCCCTAATGTGTTCAATGGGAGAAGAAGTACCCCTCTTACATTGGTGGTAAGTGAAAATTCCCATCCCTTTACATAGGTGGCCAGAGGAAAGGTCCCCTTACTTTAGTGACCAATGGCTGTATAGTGCCCTCTTACATATGTGGCCAGTGGAGAAGGGTTTCATTGCACCAATGATCAGTGAAGAAGGGCATCTTCACATTGGTGGTGATATACCCAATTACATTGATTGTCTGCCAAGAATTCGTTCCTTTGCATAGTCAGTGTAAATGCCTTTACATTGGGGACTGGATGAGACATGCCACTGATGATAGCAGTTGAAGATGCCCCTTATAATGTCAGCTAATGAAAGAAGGACAGTCCTCCTCCATAGGAGAGATTGGGACACCTTCCATTGGTGGTCAGTGGGAGAAGAAAAGATCCCCAAATTGGTGGTCCCTTGGAGGGGAAGGGTCCCCTTACAATGGTGGTCAGTAGAGGAAAAGAACCTCTTATATTGGTGGCTAGTGGGAGAGGAAGAACCCTCCTACATTGGTGGGTAGTGGAAGAAGAAGTGCTATTTATATTAGCTGACAAAGGTAGAATAAGGGCCCTTTACATTGGTGGTCAGTGACAGAAGAAGGATTCTCTTATGTTGGGTAGTAATTGGGAGAGAGAGAACTCCTTCCACTGGTGGCCAGTGAAGGAAAATCCCCCTTATATTGGTGGCCACTTGGAGGGGAAAGTCCCCCTTACAATGGTGGTCGGTAGGGGAACAGAACCTCTTGTATTGTTGGCTAGCGAGAGAAGAGCCCTCCTACATTGGTGGTTACTGGAAAAAGAAGAGCTCCTTATACTAGTTGTCAATGGTAGAATAAGGACCCATTACGTTTGTAGTCATGGAAAGAAGGACTCCCTTACATTGGTTAATCCTTGGCAGGGAGAGGGTCTCCTTACACTGGTAGTCAGTGGGAAAAAATACATCCTTGTGTTGTTGGCCATAGGAAAAGGAAAGATCTCTTTACCTTGTCAGCCAGTGGGAAAATAAAGCCTTTGCATTGGTGGTTAGTAGACTGTTCAAAGAAGATCACTGGTGTCAGTGGTTACAATATCCATGGTGAAGCAGTGAAAGGAGACCATGGTATCATCACTGGCTCTGCCCAACAACATCACACATTGTTCGGAGAAAGATCAATCCACCAGAGAAGAAAGCCCAGAGTCTGGATGCCGGAGAAGTCACTTCCATTCAATGGGGATGTCTGTACTGGTAAGCACAGCAAAGCAGGTCTCTGCTGCAAACCAGTCAATGAAATTCAATAATGTGTGTATGACCATTTATTGTCTGAGTAGACAACAACCTTTTGTATGGTCCTCTGCTGGCACTTCAAATTAGTGATCAAACTGTCTAGAAAATGTATCCAATAGGTATTATTTCACCCAAGATAAGTGAGTGATGGCCTGTGTAGATGGGCTTTGAGTTTGTGTCAATGGCATCAATTTTTCAGAATGACCTCCTTCTGACTTGCATTTGCCCTACTTCCAAAGCGGGTTTTCCAAAGACTCAATTGTGAATGCAAAACTCATTTAAAGGGAACAAAAGCCCATCAGCACAGGCCCTAATTGTAACTGCATACGCCTAGCCAAAATTTTAGGGCCAGATTATGGTCATTCAGACTTCAGAGGGTCCAACTGTGGTCAGTTGGAGTAGAAAATGCCCCGGCATCAATGGGATTAAATAATGCCTCAGGTTAGGTTGTCAGTGGGAATAGGAAAATTACATAGTGTCTGTAGTCAGTAGGAGGAATATTGCCCCATCAATGGTATCATTGAAAGGAATAGTGCCCCATCAGTGGTGTCAGTGGAAGGAACAGTGCCCCATCAGTGGTGTCAGTGGAAGGAATAGTGCCCCATCAGTGGTGTCAGTGGAAGGAATATTATCCCATCAGTGGTGTCTTTGGAAGGAATATTGCCCCATCAGGAAATGTGTCCCATCGTTGGTGTGAGTCGGAGTAATAGTGCCCCATTGTTGGCGTCAGTGGGAGGAATATTGTCCTATTAGTGGTGTCAGTGGGAGGAATAGTGCCCCATCAAAGGTGTCGGTGGAAGACAGAGTGCCCCATCATTGGTATCAGTTGGAGTAATAGTGCCCCATTGTTTGTGTCAGTGGGAGGAATAGTGTTCCTTCAGTGCTGTCAGTGGAAGGAAGAGTGTCCCATCAATAGTATCAGTAAAAAGAATAGTGCCCATCAATAATGTCAGTGAAAGGAATAGTGCCCCATCAGTGGTGTCAGTGGAAGGAAGAGTGTCCTATCATTGGTGTCAGTCAGAGTGATATTCCTCCCATTGTTGGCATCAGTAGGAGGAAGAGTGTCCCATTAGTGGTGTCAGTGGGAGGAATAGTGCCCCATTAAGGGTGTCAGTGTGAGTTATAGTTCCCTATAGTGGGTGTCAGTAGGAGGAGTAGCAGGGGCGGACTGACCATTTGGAAACTCGGGCACTGCCCGAGGGCCCAGGGTCAGTAGGAGGCCCCATGAGATGCCCCTGGTACCTTTTTCATAGGCTTTTTTGAGTTTGGGCAAGGACACAGGGGCCCCATGATCCCCTATTGCTCGGGGGCCCCATGAGTTGTCAGTCCGCCCCTGAGGAGTAGTGCCCCATCAATGGTGTCAGTGGAAGTAAGTGTCCCATCGTTGGTGTCACTTGCAATAATTGTGCCCCATTGTTTGCTTCAGTGAGAAGAACAGAGCCCCATTAAGGGTCTCAGTGTGAGTTATAGTGCCCTATAGTTGGTGTCAGTGGGCAGAATAGTGCTCCATCAATAGTGTCCCATTGTAATGTACAGCGCTGAGCGAACTGTTGGCGCTTTATAAATACTGTATAATAATAATAGTGTCAGTGGAAGGAAGTGTGTCCCATCGTTGGTGTCAGTGTGAGTTATAGTTCCCCTATTGTTGGTGTCAGTGTGAGTTATAGTGCCCCATTGTTGGTGTCAGAGTGACTTATAGTGCCCCATTGTTGGTGTCAGTGTGAGTTATAGTACCCCATTGTTGGTGTGAGTGTGAGTTATAGTGCCCCATTGGTGTCAGTGTGAGTTATAGTGCCCCATTGTTGGTGTGAGTTATAGTTCCCCTATTGTTGGTGTCAGTGTGAGTTATAGTGCCCCATTGTTGGTGTCAGTGTGAGTTATAGTTCCCCTATTGTTGGTGTCAGTGTGAGTTATAGTTCCCCTATTGTTGGTGTCAGTGTGAGTTATAGTGTCCCATTGTTGGTGTCAGTGTGAGTTATAGTGCCCCATTGATGGTGTCAGTGTGAGTTATAGTGCCCCATTGATGGTGTCAGTGTGAGTTATAGTACCCCATTGATGGTGTCAGCGTGAGTTATAGTACCTCATTGTTGGTGTCAGTGTTAGTTATAGTGCCCCATTGGTGTCAGTGTGAGTTATAGTACCCCATTGTTGGTGTCAGTGTGAGTTATAGTGCCCCATTGGTGTCGGTGTGAGTTATAGTGCCCCATTGTTGATAAGGGGCCAGGTAAATGCAAACCAAGGGCCACATCCGCAGTTTGGAGATGACTGGCCTAGCTCATGCTCCCCACTCCATACACAGTACAGATGTCGCTGGTCTGGTTGTCATGTAATAATTGTCATCCCTAAACCTCAGTTTTAGGAAGAGGATCACATAAAAAGCAGAGCTAAGCGCAGAGTTTTAATTCATCACAGCAAATCCTCCATCTACATCCAGCCCCAGACTTGACATTTTTCGGAGCGTGGGAAAAAACAACCTGCCCGTAGCTACTGCGGCGATCGCTTACCCGCCGCCCCGATCTGAAGAGCATCTTAACCCCTAATTTGCATTAAAAGCCAACTGCACGCCTTTATTTTTTCCTTGTTTATTCTTGCATTATAATACGGGTAACCTTTTTTTTTTCTCTCCGTCATTTCCCACCATGCAGAAAGGCGGCCGATGATTGCTCTGAATTAATGGATTATCTCGTGCACCATTTGGCTATCATCTGGTCAAAAAAAAAAAAAAAAAAAAACCCACAAAAATCAACAAATGCACCTGTTTACTAATAAATAAAGCCTCAGCTGTAAGAAAAATAAATTAGATGCGTTTAATTGGTAGGCTGAGCGGGCACCTCTCTTTATTACAATGTCGCCTCTTGTATTTTTTTATGATGTCAGGGAGCATGGCACACTGACAAAGTGTTTATGAATCGCAGTTTGCAGATGGCACTTCTGCTTTCGCACTAGTTTTGTGGACAAGTAGCATTAGCGATGAACGAGGGAGGAGGGGGATTTTTTATTTTTTTTTCCTATGCCAAGGGCCCCCCCTTCCGCCAACCGTCCCTTCCCCCACCCTCTGGGAATTAGCAGTGTCTGACTCTCTTGTGCCAATCTCTTACTGGCAGCATCCTTCCACAAGCACACGTTCAATAAATCACCAGCTCTTGGCGTGTTTGCACAGACATCGAACGCTCGCTGCACATACTTGCCCGCACTTTGTTGGTTGGCTTTGGTTTTCTGTACCCCCCCCCCCAGTCTTGGCAGTCTACCTGTCACACAAAGCTGATCGTATTTGTAGTATTCCTATTTTCTTGCAAAGCGTACCGTCTACGTAAGTTGCTTTCGTATTCAGTTTATCGAAGCGTAGAACTTTTGCGCTGATGCGTTACGGCGATGCGTATTAATGCAATGCATGGTAATGTTACATACACCGCGTTCCAAATTATTATTGCAAATTCTATTTAAGTGTCACAAAGATTACCGTATTTGCCGGCGTATAAGACGACCCCCCTACTTTTCCTGCTAAAATGTAGTGTTTGGGCTATACTCGCCGTATAAGACTACCCCTCTTCCAATGCACACCAGTGGGAGGAATAGTGCCCCATCATTGATGTCAGTGGGAGGAATAGTGCCCCATCATTGGTATTAGTGGCAGGAATAGTGCCCCATCATTGGCATTAGTGGGAGGAATAGTGCCCCATCATTGGTATCAGTGGCAGGAATAGTGCCCCATCATTGGTATCAGTGGGGGGAATAGGTGCCCCATCATTGGTATCAGTGGCAGGAATGGTGCCCCATCATTGGTATCAGTGGCAGGAATGGTGCCCCATCATTGGTATCAGTGGCAGGAATGGTGCCCCATCATTGGTATCAGTGGCAGGAATAGTGCCCCATCATTGGTGTCAGTGGGAGGAATAGTGCCCCATCATTGATGTCAGTGAGGGGTGGAATAGTGCCCCATCGTTGGTGTCAGTGGGGGGGGGGATAGTGCCCCATCATTGGTGTCAGTGGGGGGGAGGAATAGTGCCCCATCGTTGGTGTCAGTGGGAGGAATAGTGCCCCATCATTGGTATCAGTGACACCAATGATGGGGCACTATTCCTCCCACTGAGACTTGCTGACCCTGTTCTCGTATGGTGCTGCTGCAGCCAGCATATGTGGTTGCAGCAGCACCTCTACACAGAACACTTACCTGCTGCTCCGGCACTCAATTTTCGCGGGGCCGCTCGGCTCCGCCCCCTCGCCGGTGATTGGCCGCCTGTGTGCCTTTCCTGAGCTACAGTTCTGGCGGCCAATCACCGGTGAGGAGACGGAGCCGAGCAGCCGCACGAACATCCAGTGGCCGAATTGAAGGAGACGCCGCGCTTCCTGGACCGGATCGTCGTGGGACTGGATCCAGGTAAGAGACATCAGCCCCTGCAAACCCCTGTACTTAATGCCGCAGCCCCCCTAAACATGTGTACCGGCGTATAAGACGACCCCCGACTTTTGAGAAGATTTTCAAGGGTCAAAAAGTCGTCTTATACGCCGGCAAATACGGTAATTATTTTGTTTTTCAGTGTAATGCAGGCTATAGACGGGTCGAAAATCGGGCGATTTTTCTTTTAAAAAAACGAAAAATCGGTCGTTCAAGCGGCCGACGTTACCAGCAACGGTAAAAAAAAAAAATCGGCCGATTTTCATCCAGTCTACAGCTGGCAAAAAGTGTCCCTGCAGAGAGCTCCGCTATTTCTTCTCACAGTTCCTTGACATTTATAGCGGTTGCAACAATGTATCTATTTGTATCCATTTAGGATACAGATGTTTTTATTCGGAAACAAATAAATACATTGTTGCAACCGCTATAAATGTCAAGGAACTGTCAAAGAAATAGCGGAGCTCTCTGCAGGGACACTTTTTGCCGGACTGGAATTCCTCTTCTTCTTCATCCTCTTCTTCTTCATCTTCATCCTCTTCTTCTTCATCCTCTTCTTCTTCATCCTCTTCTTCTTCTTTTTCATCCTCTTCTTCTTCTTCATCTTCCTCTTATTCTTCATCCTCTTCTTCATCCTCTTCTTCTTCTTCATCCTCTTCTTCATCCTCTTCTTCATCCTCTTCTTCTTCTTCATCCTCTTCTTCTTCTGCTTCTTCATCCTCTTCTTCTTCTTCATCCTCTTCTTCTTCTTCTTCATCCTCTTCTTCTTCTTCTTCTTCTTCATCCTCTTCTTCTTCTTTTTCATCCTCTTCTTCTTCATCCTCTTATTCCTCTTCTTCTTCTTCATCCTCTTCATCCTCTTCTTCTTCTTCTTCCTCTTCTTCTTCTTCTTCCTCTTCTTCTTCTTCTTCCTCTTCTTCTTCTTCTTCCTCTTCTTCTTCTTCTTCCTCTTCTTCTTCTTCTTCCTCTTCTTCTTCTTCTTCCTCTTCTTTTTTCTTCTTCTTTTTGTCTTCCTCTTGCAGGTCACTGCTCATGTGCAGATTTTTTTATCGGTAAAATATCGGCCAATTTGCCCATCATTACCGCGAAAATCGGCCGATCGGCAAAATCAGTCGATTTTTTTTCCAACTTTGCCGATAAAAAAATCTGCCAAAATACCGAAAAACAGCCGAACATTTAGCCCACTAACGATCCGAAAATCGGCCGATTTTATTTTCGGCCGAAAAATCGGCCGATTTTTGACCCATCTATGGCCTGCATAACTCATGGATGGCATTGTGTGTCAGGGATCTTTTGATCACTGAAAACAATCTCGGACACCTGTGATAATTAGATTGGCCGGTGAGCCCAATTGAAGGAAAAACCACTAAAGGACGGTGTTCCGCATTATTAAGCAGAGCACCATTTTCAAGCAATATGGGGAAGAAAAAGGATCTCTCTGCTGCTGAAAAGAGTGAAATAGTTCGATGCCTTGGACGAGGTATGAAAACATTCGATATTTCAGGAAAACGTAAGCGTGATCATCGCACTATGAAGAGATTTGTGGCTGATTCAGAGCACAGACGGGTTTGTGCAGATAAAGGCACATTGAGGAAGATTTCTGCCAGATCCATGCATCGGATCAAGAGAGCAGCTGCTAAAATACCATTACATAGCAGCAAACAGATATTTGAAGCTGCTGGTGCCTCTGGAGTCCCACGGACATCAAGGTGTAGAGTCCTCCAGAGTCTTGCAACTGTGCATAAATCTTCTATTCGGCCACCACTAACCAATGCTCACAAGCAGAAATGGCTGCATTGGGCAGAAAAATACATGAAGAATAATTTTCAAACAGTCCTGTTCACTGATGAGTGCCGTGCAACCCTGGATGGTCCAGATGGATGGAGTAGTGGATGGTTCTTGGACGGCCACCCTGTTCCAACAAGGCTGTGACGTCAGCAAGGCGGTGGTGGAGTCATGTTTTGGGCCAGAATCGTGGGAACAGAGCGGGTCGGCCCCTTTAGAGCCCCCGAAGGTGTAAAGATGACCTCTGCAAAGTATGTGGAGTTTCTGACTGACCACTTTCTTCCCTGGTACAGAAGGAAGAACTATGCTTTCCGTAATAAAATCATCTTCATGCATGACAATGCACCATCTCATGCTGCAAAGAATACCTCTGCATCAATGGCTGCTATGGGGATAAAAGGAGAGAAAGTCATGGTGGCCTCCATCCTCCCCAGACCTCAATCCTATTGAGAACCTTTGGAGCATCCTCAAGCAAAAGATCTACGAGGGTGGGAGGCAGTTTACATCCAAACAGCAGCTCCGGGAGGCTATTCTGACATCTTGCAAACAAATTCAAACAGAAACTGTCCAAAAACTCCCAAGTTCAATGGATGCAAGACTTGTGATCTGCTATCAGATAAGGGCTCCTATGTTACAATGTAACGTGACCGCTTCAAATGTTTAAAAAGTTAAAATGTTGTTAAAAGTTTGATTGAAATAGCTTTTGATTTCAGTAAATATGCTGCAAACACAACAAATGACAATTTTCAGTTCTTTACAACCTATAAAGTGTTTTGAAACTTCCTGTGCGGAATAATTTGGAACAAAAATCCTGTTATCATTAGGAGGTTTGTTCAATAAAATGTGAATTGTTCTCTTATAGTTGTAACCTGAGAATTCTGCCGACTGTTATTTACATCAATTATTTAGGTAAATGAGAAAAATATAATTTGCATAATAATTTGGAACACGGTGTAGTTACATTATTATTATTATACAATATTTATATAGCACCAACAGTTTGCTCAGCACTGTACATTATAATCATATACTATACATAGTTAGTCTGGCTGAAAAAAAGACAAAAGTCTATGCGGTTCAACCATAGAAAAAAAAAAAAGTTATAATCCTATACCCACAGTTGATCCAGAGGAAGGCAAAAAAAAAAATAGTAAATTTTTTTTTTTAATTTTTGCACACATGTTAAAATCTGCATTTGTTTGCAGGACATTAACCAAAACCACAAAACAATTATATATTTACTGAAAGCAGGGAGCCTGAAGAAGAAGAAAAAAAATGGTGGCCATTGCAAAATTTTCATGTTGTACGAAATTTGCACAACTGATCATCAAAATCAAGTGTATTCCCACTCCACGCTTAAATGGTGAAAACTAACCCTGACGCATTCACTATATCCGGTCTCCCCGGACCCTGCATTCACTATATCTGGTCTCCCAGGACCCTGCAGCCACTATATCTGGTTTCCCCAATCCCTGCATTCACTATATCCAGTCTCCTTGGACCCTGCATTCACTATATCTGGTCTCCCCGGACCCTGCATTCACTATATCTGGTCTCCCCGGACCCTGCATTCACTATATCCGGTCTCCCCAGACCCTGCATTCACTATATCCGGTCTCCCCAGACCCTGCATTCACTATATCCGCTCTCCCCGGACCCTGCATTCACTATATCTGGTCTCCCCGGACCCTGCATTCACTATATCCGGTCTCCCAGGACCCTGCATTCACTATATCTGGTCTCCCCGGACCCTGCATTCACTATATCCGCTCTCCCCGGACCCTGCATTCACTATATCTGGTCTCCCCGGACCCTGCATTCACTATATCTGGTCTCCCCGGACCCTGCATTCACTATATCCGGTCTCCCAGGACCCTGCATTCACTATATCTGGTCTCCCCGGACCCTGCATTCACTATATCCGCTCTCCCCGGACCCTGCATTCACTATATCTGGTCTCCCCGGACCCTGCATTCACTATATCTGGTCTCCCCGGACCCTGCATTCACTATATCCGGTCTCCCAGGACCCTGCATTCACTATATCTGGTCTCCCCGGATCCTGCATTCACTATATCCGTTCTCCACAGACCCTGCATTCACTATATCTGTTCTCCCCGGACCCTGCATTCACTATATCCAGTCCACTTGGACCCCTCATTCACTATATCTGGTCTCCCCAGACCCTGCATTCACAATATCTGGTCTCCCCGGACCCTGCTTTCACTATATCTGCTCTCCCCGGACCCTGCATTCACAATATCTGGTCTCCCCGGACCCTGCTTTCACTATATCTGCTCTCCCCAGACCCTGCATTCACTATATCTGGTCTCCCACAGTATACAGAACATGGAAATGCAATTATTTTAGTAAATATAAACTGCTAAATACCTTTTCTCATCAGCAATATATAGCAGTCTTGTGACTTCTATCAATGTCCAGCAGAGCACTGGTTAAAGCTTGTAGGGGGAGTTTTCATTCTCTCCTGATTGTCCTATGAGGCTGCATAACCGCAGATCTTCTGTCTGGGCAGCTCTGATTTGCCCTTTGCTGATCACATGCACTCTCTCAAGAAAAAATATAACTCTCTAGCAGTACACACTAAACTGAGCATGTGCAACGTGCCCCCAAGGCTCTGTTCTATCAGCATGTGGATTGGGGATTGTGGAAGAAGGGGAGGATCAGTGAAGACAGGATCAAACAGCCCTTTTACACAATGCAGAGCAGAACAGCACCAATTGCACAGCTCCCGATGTACACAGGACGATGTCTTTTAGCACACTGACTTATGAAGGTCGGTGCTCTCTGTGACTGTGCGTGCAGCCTTGTGCTGCCATCTGTTGGCGTATTACAAAATTAGTCTTGAAACTTGTTGATACCTCCTCGTATACTATATACCAGGGGTCTCCAAACATTCCAAACAAAGGGCCAGTTTACTGTCCTTCAGACTTTAGGGGGGCCAGATTGTGGCCAGCGGGAGTAGAAAAAGTATCAGGGCCAACATCAGTGAGAGTAAACAAGGTCTCAGGTGTGGTGTTCAGTTGCATAGTGCCTGTGGTCAGTAGGAGGAGGAGTAGGGCCCCATCATTGCCATCACTGGAAAGAATAGGGCCCCATCATTGCCATCACTGGAAGGAATAGGGCCCCATCATTGATGTTAGTGGATGGAATAGGGCCCCATCATTGATGTTAGTGGATGGAATAGGGCCCCATCATTGATGTTAGTGGATGGAATAGGGCCCCATCATTGATCATCATTGGACTCCAATGTAAGGAGGGTCTCTGATGGAGACCCTGATGTAAGGGGGACTATGATGGGACCTCTGATGTAAAGGGGGGGGGGGTTATGATGGGGACCTTGATGTAAGGGGGACTCTGATGGGTACCCTGAAGTGAGGGAGGATTTTGATGGGGACTCTGATGTAAGGGGGATGCAGAAGAGGACCTTGATGTAAGGGGGCGACTCTGATGAGGACTCTGCAATAGGGGGCAACTCTGATGTAAGAAAGATTCAGATGGAGACCCTGAAGTAATGGAGGATTCTGATGGGGACCCTGATGTGGGAGGGACCATGATGGGATCCCTGATGTAAAGAGGATTCAGATGGGCTCCCTGAGGTCTGAAGGGGAACCTGGTGTAAAGGGGGACTGTGATGGGTACCACTGATTTAAGGGGAGTTCTGATGGGGACCTTGATGTACGGGGGACTTTAATGGGTATCCTGATGTAAGGGAGGATTTTGATGGGGACTCTGATGAGGACCCTGATGTAGGGGGGCTATGATATGGAGCTCTGATGTAAGAGGGGATTCTGATGGAGACCTTGATGTAAGGGGTGACTCTGCTGTAAGAAGGATTCTGATGGGGACCCTGAGGTAAGGAGGGACACTGATGGGGACCCTGATTTAAGGGAGACTATGATGGGACCTCTGATGCAAAGGGGGGTTCTAATGGGGACCTTGATGTAAGGGGGAGTCTAATGGGTATCCTGATGTAAGGGAGGATTTTGATGGGGACTCTGATGGGGACCCTGATGTAGGGGGACTATGATATCGAGCACTGATGTAAGAGGGGATTCTGATGGAGACCTTGATGTAAGGGGTGACTCTGCTGAAAGAAGGATTCTGATAAAGACCCTGAGGTAAGGAGGGACACTAATGGGGACCCTGATGTAAGGGAGACTATGATGGGACCTCGGATGTAAAGGGGGGGGGGGGGATTCTGATGGGTACCTTGATGTGAGGGAGGATTTTGATGGGGACTCACATGTAAGGGGGATGCAGAAGGGGACCTTGATGTAAAGAGCGACGCTGATGGTAACTCTGATGTAAGAAAGATTCAGATGGAGACCCTGATGTAAGGGGGATTGAGATGGGGACCCTGATGTAATGGATGACTCTGATGGGGACCCTGATTTAAGAGGGACCATGATGGGATCCCTGATGTAAGGGGGATTCAGATGGGTACCCTGAGGTAGGAGGGAACTCTAATGGGTACCCTGATGTAAGGGAGGATTTTGATGGGAACTCTGATGTAAAGGGGATTCAGATGGGGACTTTGATGTAAGGGGGACTATGATGGGGACCTCAGATGCAAGAGGAGATTCTGATGGGGACCCTCATGTAAGAGGGACTCTGATGGGCATTCTGATGTAAAAGCGAATTTAATGGGAGCCCTGATGTGGTGTACAATGTGACCCTAATACTGAAACGTTTGGAGACCCCTCCTCTATACGGTATCCCACTCAGACATCAAAATAATTCACAGATACAACTGTTCCAAAAATGTCTTGTTTTGTGGTTCCTCCAACCCATAATAAATCACAAGAATATTTAAATAGTGGCCCTTGAAGTAACAAAACTGAGAACTGCGGATTTGATATATTCCAGATGGAGATATAAAATAAATAAATAAGATAAACTAATAATATTAAATAAGAATGATTCAAAATAACTTTTTGTAACATTTTTGGTGAGCAAAAAAAAAAAAACTACACAAAGAAATGAAAAGTTTCAGCTGACAAAATGATCAATTAAAAGCATTCAGAAGGGTTGCCGAGGATAAATGGCCCAAAACATCGCTATTTTCCACTTTTATTTATTTATTCTTTTTACTTTGGAGAATAAACAACAAATGTATAAGCATCGGGGATAACGACACATTGCCACACGTGGGAAAACGGCGTGCGATCGTTAAAAGGGTTGGACAGACTGACTGGTCACCATGACGATAACACGTCCACAGATGGCCCACAGAATGGTCACTGGAAACAGACAGTTGATGATCAGCCGCCTTGTAAACGGTGTTCCTAGATTCTGTGAAGAATGGCTACATTGTCCATTTAGGTCTGCAACATTTTTTGCTTCTTTTATTTTTTTTTAAGCATTTTAAAGTCGTTAATTTTTTTTTTTTGGCACCTAAAGCAGCAATTATTTAGCAGTTCTTCTAGACCAGCCTTTCCCAACCAATTTCCCATGGAGGAACCCTCCAAATAACTGTCAGGTCCCAGGGAGCCCCTACTAATAATTACTAGATCTACTCCTCCTGTACGGTACATTACTATGATGGATGTGCACTTCTGAGCTTCTTGTTTGATATTCAATGATGCTTTTTATGACAAACTATTTTTATTGATAATAATGAGATAAAACTAAGAATCCTGGGCAGAAATTAAATGCAGATGGTGAATGTTGCTGTGTTCCCCCACATTGGTAGTCAGTGAAGAAACACTTATGTTGGTGGTCAGTTGAGATGTGTCCTCTTATGTTGGTGGTCAGTTGAGATGTGTCCTCTTATGTCGGTGGTCATTTAAATTCTCCCCTACATTGGTGGGCAGTGGAGGCAGGATCCCTTAGATAGGTGGTCAGTGGAAGCCCCTTACATGGGTAATCATTTTAGGAGAAGGACCCCATTACACTGGAGACCATTGACCATGAATGTTCCTTACATTGGGGGTCAGTGAGAAGAATGTTCCTTACATTGGGGGTCAGTGGGAAGAATGTCCCTTACATTGGTGTCAGTGGGAAGAATGTCCCTTACATTGGTGGTCAGTGGGGAGAATGTTCCTTACATTGGGGGTCACTGGGAAGAATGTTCCCTTCATTGTGGTTCGGTGGGAAGAAAGCCCCCTACATTGGGGGTCAGTGGGAAGAATGTCCCTTACATTGGTGATCAGTGGGAAGAATGTCCCTTACATTGGGGGTCAGTGGGAAGAATGTCCCTTACATTGGTGATCAGTGGGAAGAATGTTCCCTACATTGGGGGTCAAAGGGAAGAATGTTCCCTACATTGGGGGTCAGTGGGAAGAATGTTCCCTACATTGGGAGTCAATAGGAAGAATGTTCCCTATATTGGGGGTCAGTGGGAAGAATGTCCCTTACATTGGTGATCAGTGGGAAGAATGCTCCTTACATTGGTGATCAGTGGGAAGAATGTCCCTTACATTGGTGATCAGTGGGAAGAATGTCCCTTACATTGGTGATCAGTGGGAAGAATGCCCCTTACATTGGTGATCAGTGGGAAGAATGCCCCTTACATTGGGTGGTCAGTGGGAAGAATGCTCCTTACATTGGTGGTCAGTGGGAAGAATGCCCCTTACATTGGTGGTCAGTGGGAAGAATGCTCCTTACATTGGTGGTCAGTGGGAAGAATGTCCCTTACATTGGTGATCAGTGGGAAGAATGTCCCTTACATTGGTGGTCAGTGGGAAGAATGTTCCTTACATTGGTGATCAGTGGGAAGAATGCCCCTTACATTGGTGATCAGTGGGAAGAATGTCCCTTACATTGGTGGTCAGTGGGAAGAATGCTCCTTACATTGGTGATCAGTGGGAAGAATGCTCCTTACATTGGTGGTCGGTGGGAAAGTCTGAAATTGGTCGTTGCCCAAGGAACCCTGTAATTGCACAGAGCTCTGGTGGAGATAGGTGCAGAAAGACAACCCTACCTTTCTCCAGGTTAAGAATTGAGATGTAGAAGGTCTCGGGAGGTGAGCCGTGTTCTCCATCTGTTAGATAAAACCGGAAACTGTCGTGTCCTTTGCAGCCGAGGATTGTGGTGTGAAAATACCAGATATGATTCAGGTCAACGTCTTCCTGCGTAAAGTTCATTCCAGCATAGAGGGTGACCCAGAGGGGGCCCACCTAGAGAAATGGGGAGAGGGCACGTTATGGATGCCAACAATGATCACAGATTTTTTTTTTTTTTGGGGGGGGAGGATAAATTGAGAGAGGAGTTGGAACCTCTGTCAAGAGACACGTTTTTGTTTGGCAGCTAAACAGATCCCTTATACTGTATGTATTTCAACTGTGGATTTATTTGCAGCTTTTCTACCCAATCAGATTTCATCTCTCATGTTTCTAAAGACAGTTACAAACAATTAACGTAAACTCTGAATGGGAAACACAGAACATGACTTTTTGACATGGCATCGGTCCTGTGCTGATCACATGCACTCTGCCAAGAAAAAAATAAAAAATTCTTTAGCAATACACACCAAACTGAGCATGTGCAGAGTGACTCCACACAATATGTCTTATCAGGAGATAAAAGTGGGGCACTGGAAGAAGGGGAGGATCAGAGAAGACAGGATCAAATGGCGTTTTTACGCAATGCGGAGGATTAACCCCTTAGGTTCCACAGTGAGTATAACAAACACGCTTTACTGCATCTACAGACTGATTGTACTGCTGTGGGTTTAGTAACACTTTAAGGTGTCACTAAACCCCGGACCCTGCATTCACTATATCCAGTCTCCCCGGACCCTGCATTCACTATATCCAGTCTCCCCGGACCCTGCATTCACTATATCCAGTCTCCCCGGACCCTGCATTCACTATATCCGGTCTCCCTGCACTCACTATATCCGGTCTCCCCGGACCCTGCATTCACTATATCTGCTCTCCCCGGACCCTGCATTCACTATATCCAGTCTCCCCGGATCCTGCATTCACTATATCTGGTCTCCCCGGACCCCGCATTCACTATATCCGGTCTCCTCGGACCCTGAATTCACTATATCCGGTCTCCCTGGACCCTGCATTCACTATATCCAGTCTCCTCGGACCCTGAATTCACTATATCCGGTCTCCCCGGACCCTGCATTCACTATATCTGGTCTCCCCGGACCTCGCATTCACTATATCAGCTCTCCCCGGACCCTGCATTCACTATATCCGGTCTCCCTGGACTCTGCATTCACTATATCCGCTCTCTCCGGACCCTGCATTCACTATATCTGGTCTCCCCGGACCCCGCATTCACTATATCAGCTCTCCCCGGACCCTGCATTCACTATATCCGGTCTCCCTGGACTCTGCATTCACTATATCCGCTCTCCCCGGACCCTGCATTCACTATATCCGGTCTCCCCTGACCCTGCATTCGCTATATCCGGTCTCCCCGGACTCTGTATTCACTATATCCGGTCTCCCCGGACCCTGAATTCACTATATCCGGTCTCCCCAGACCCTGCATTCACTATATCTGCTCTCCCCAGACCCTGCATTCACTATATCCAGTCTCCCCGGACCCTGCATTCACTATATCCGGTCTCCCTGGACCCTGCATTCACTATATCCGGTCTCCCCGATCCCTGCATTCACTATATCTGGTCTCCCTGGACCCTGCATTCACTATATCCGGTCTCTCCGGACCCTGAATTCACTATATCCGGTCTCCCCGGACCCTGCATTCACTATATCAGCTCTCCCCGGACCCTGCATTCACTATATTTGGTCTCCCCAGACCCCGCATTCACTATATCCTCTCTCCCCGGACTCTGCATTCACTACATCTGCTCTCCCTCGACCCTGCATTCATTAATTCATGAGTACAAAGTTGCGTTCATTTGTGTCGTTTCTATCTGGCTGAAATTCAGCATTAGAGTTCTAAGTCCCCGGCCACACCGGTTCGACTTGTCATGCGATTTGATAGTTTCAAATCGCATGACAAGATGCACCTTATTGTCCTCAATGGAAGCGGTCACACTGGAGTCAGAATCACACTGCATTTGGAAGTATTTCATGCACTACTATTTGTAAGTTTATGTGCGACTTGCATGAAGTCAGACGGATGTCTTCCAAGTCGCACCTAAAGTCAGACGGATGTCTTCCAAGTCGCACCTAAAGTCAGACGGATGTCTTCCAAGTCGCACCTAAAGTCAGACGGACATCCGACTTTGAAATCAAGTGAAGTCGCACACTTTCAAAGTTGGCTTTGGTGTGTCCTCCGAAGACTAATATTCTGATTGGACGGGAAGGAAACGCGGACAAACCTTCGTCTTCAGTTGGCCGTAGGTCGGGGCGTTGTTGATGATGTAATAAACGGATTGTCTTCTCGAATCGCCATCTTCAGCCTCCAAAACAACGCTGGAGACGACTTTATTATCTGCCGCCTCAACTTCCAATCCGCCATTTCTACCGAGGAAATAAAAGGAAACAATTTAGTCGCTACAATTAATAATCTGACACGGTGTCAGCAGCGAAAGATGTTGATTGGCTGATGGGAGCTACTGCAGTATCCAATAGGCTATCTGCTTTATTATAACAACCGTTTCCTGGGGCATTGTGAAAGTTTATCTGAATTATACTTTCAATATTTATTTAAACTGCTACAGTTTTCCATTGAAACAGTCCAAATGCACTTCGGAAACGTTTCCGCATGCACATTTATGATGCGTTTTGGTGCATTTTTTATGTGTTTTTGATGCATTCCAGTTTATTTTTCCCCTTCTCTTTTTCTGCAATTTAAATAGGGACATGCGCGTTCCAGAGCGTTTTTGGTGCGCTCCTTTCAAATGCGTACCGCATTCCAGTACAGTTCTGTGCAGGAAAACTTCAGCTTGTTCTACTTTTTTTCTGCAACCAGAACTGCAAGTGCTGATGTGAACTATGCCACTGAAAACCATGTAACCTACATTCTCTGCGCTTTGGATGCAGAAAAAAAGAACACTGAAACGCATGTAATGTAAACTGGCCCTTAGGCTTGGTTCACACCTATGCAGGTTGCGTTTGCGCCATTTCTGCATTGCGTTTTTGCACCTGCATGTTGGATGCATTTAGCGTTTTTTTTGTTTTGTTTTTTTCTTGTTGCTAGGCAGATTTAAAACACAAAACTCATCAATAATGCAACAAAAATGCAATACATGCTTTTCTGCAGCATTTCCTTTGAAATCTATAGAACCAAAAACTCAACTTTTTGCATTAAAAAAAGTTCCTGACCAGGGGCAGACTGACAACTCATGGGGCCCCCGGGCAATAGGGGATCATGGGGCCCCTGTGTCCTTGCCCAAACTCAAAAAAGCCTATGAAAAAGGTACCAGGGGCATCTCATGGGGCCCCCTACTGACCCCGGGCCCTCGGGCAGTGCCCGAGTTTGCAAATGGTCAGTCCGCCCCTGTTCCTGACCCTTTCCAAAAAACACACCGGGTGAAAACGCAGAGGTGTGAACGTGTCCCATAGGAAATCATGTTAATGGACTGTACTTCTTTTCTGCAAAACGCTGCGGAAAATGCTTAGGTGTGAACCTGGGGTAAGGGTACGTTCACACCTACAGATGTGACCGCATGCACGTAAAATACATTTTAAAAATATTATTTCAAAATATATTGCCATATATTTGAAATGGTACAATTTTGGCCGCATTCAATGTATTTAAAAAAAATATATAAATAAATAAATATATATATATATATATATATACACACTGCATGTTGAAATGCATTTTTATTACAAAATCTATGAAAATTTAAAAAAAAAATACATTTCAAATATACTGTATGTCTCTAAAAATACAAATTTACATTTTTGGAATGCATTTACATATATATATATTAAAATGACTTTTTTTATATGTTAAAAAAAATCTGAAGAATATATATAATCTTCTGGGACCTGTCAAGTGTCCCAGAAGACGCCGGACCATTCACAAAGCGCAGCGCTTCTCACGCACGCGCAGTGGGCACCCGGCTGTCACAGATGCCGGCGCAGGAAGAAGCCGGTGTGGGAAGACTGTACAGCGCTGGACCGAGGAACAGGTAAGGTCCTGCAGCAGAGAACAGCTGAGCGGCCGGCCCGGTATTTTGACATGGTGGCGGCTGAATTACCGGACCGGCCGCTTTTATATTCGCTCCATAAGACGCACTGACATTTTCCCCCCTTTTTTGGGGGAAAAAAGGTGCGTCTTATGGAGCGAAAAATACAGTAAACCCTTTGCTGCACTTATTATATGATACAATATTTTCTTTTTATGTAATTCCAATGAGGTTTCGAAATAATAAAATAAACACTTCCATGGGTCTCTCTGCAAGGTTATCTCGCATATTTCCTGGGTAAGTTGGATTATTTCCTTCCAATAGTTCTGTATTTTCGGGCAACTCCACCATATGTGTGCGCAGGGGCGGACTGACAACTCATAGGGCCCCCAGGCAATAGGGGATCATGGGGCCCCTGTGTCCTTTCCCAAACTCAAAAAAGCCTATGAAAAAGGTACCAGGGGCATCTCATGGGGCCCCCTACTGACCCCGGGTCCTCGGGCAGTGCCCGAGTTTCCAAATGGTCAGTCCGCCCCTGTGTGTGCCATTGTACCTCCTTCTCCACATCCTCTCCAGCACAATGGGGAGATCTCTACTTGCTGCCTATGGGCTACCCTTGGAGTTACAGACCATCTAGCCAGGGGCGGACTGACCATTTGGAAACTCGGCACTGCCCGAGAGCCCGGGGTCAGTAGGGGGCCCCATGAGATGCCCCTGGTACCTTTTTCATAGGCTTTTTTGAGTTTGGGCAAGGACACAGGGGCCCCATGATCCCCTATTGCCCGGGGGCCCCATGAGTTGTCAGTCCCCCCTGCATCTAGCCATACAGTTGTGTTCAAAATAATAGCAGTGTGTTGAAAAAAGTGAATAAAGCTCAAAATCCTTCTAATAGCTTCTTACGGGTCGAAAACCGTCTGTTTTTAAAAAAAAAAACGAAAAATCGGTTGTTCAATAGGCCGACATTACCACCAATGGTGAAAAAAAAAAAAATCGGACAATTTTCGTCCTGTCTATGGCCAGCATTTAATTACAACTGTCTCTTGCAGAATGTATCCATTTGTATCCATTTTGGGACAGATGTTTTTTTTTTCCGGATACAAATAGATACATTGTTGCAACTGCAAGACTTTTCATATAAAATATAATAACGGACTGGAATTCTTCTTCTTCTTTTTCTTGTTCTTCTTTTACTGCTTCTTCTTTTTCTCCTTCTTTTTCTTTTCTTCTTCTTTGTCTGCTTCTTCTGCATTTTCTTCTTTTTTTTCTTTTTCTTCTTCTTCTTGCAGGTCACAGCTCATGCGCAGATTTTTTATCAGTAAAACGATCGGCCGATTTGCACATCATTGCGGGGAAAATCGGCCGATCGGCAAAATCGGCTGATTTTTTTTCCAACTTTACCGATGCCAAATCCCCGAAAAATGGCCGACCAATTAACCCACTAACGGTGCGAAAATCGAATGATTTTCGACCCGTCTATGGCCTGCATTAGATACACTTTACATGGGCAGAACTGGTTAAATTATCCTGCAACAGACATCTTGTCTAGATCGGTCCCCTCTGTTCTCGAATGAAAGACCTCAGCTGGTGCAAAGCCTCATGGGAAGCCAACCTAACCCACTCCATTTTGATTTTTGAACCGGTTCCCAGTCTATATAACAGAACGGTGATTGACAGACCCCTCCCCCACCCCATGAGATTATGTGGCAGGTGTGGGCATCGCAGTACGGGTGTCTATGGCAGACAAGTCCCCCTCCTGCAGTGGTCCAAATCATTTCCATCTCACCAGCCTTGAGGGCCATCGCTCCCCGGGGCCAGTCTGGATTGTCTGCAGCCTTATCCCTGCTTTCCCATTGATTGTCTCCTACAAAATGTATGATTGTCCACCTGGGATTGGCCGGGAGAATATTGTTCGGCCAATAAAAGGATTCATCTACAAAATCCCAAATTAATATTACCGTTATAATTCATCACCTTCATCCACCGCCAGGAAAAAAGCGCCATTCCAAGGAATATTGTTATAGGAGGCGGTTGAAAAATTGAGGATTTAGTTTGCTAAAACAAAAACTTTATTGTAAACAACTGCCACTTTTTTTTTTTTTTTAATAAAAGTCGGTTTTAACATTTTTCATTCCTTTTGCATCTCAATACTGTGGATCTCCTGCAGCCTCTTGGCAGCAATTTTTTGTCTACACTCCAGCGATGGGCTGCACAGCATTTCTAGGGGCGGGTTTAATGATGGTGACAACAGTGGGCCATGTTTGTGTAATCTGTTGTCTCCATTGAAAGATCAAATGACAGGTTGAAGTCCAGACGCATTGTACGTGGCTGCGGGGCGGTTGTGCTGTGACCAGGGGCGGACTGACCATTTGGGAACTCAGGCACTGCCCGAGGGCCCGGGTTAAGCAGGGGGCCCCATGAGATGCCCCTGGTACCTTTCATAGGCTTTTTTGGGTGTGGTTTGAGTGTGGGCGAGGACACAGGGGCCCCATGATCCCCTATTGACCGGGGGCCCCATGAGTTGTCAGTCCGCCTCTGGCTGTGACCCTAATTCACTTTAATGGGTCATATTGGCCAACGACACCACCTGCCGAAAGAGAAATGACTTTTAATTTGTACAGCCCTGGGTGGCTGCATGCCCTGATTTAGTTGACCGCTTGGGGCGGTAAAACTGCAGCTCAGCTGCCTGCTTTTTAACTGCTACCCCTGTGGACAAGGTAGCCCTGCATGGGATAATAGAACCAAACAATCAAGAAAAAACATGACATGGCTGAGCGATGAGCAGATATTGATGGTTTCGGTTGTTGCAGAGAAAAACGATCGTGCAAATGATTGTAAGGCATGACGATCGTACAAAGGATTGCAAGGTATCATTGTGTAACCACATCCTGCGGGGATCATCGGCTTTCTTTACAACTTACCTTTTTGTGGAGGGGGTTTGGTGTCACCCAGTGCGGACTGCACCCCCCGCACCTGCCTCGGGACACCACTGGATGGAGGTCAGCAGAGCTTTCCTCATTTACTAAGCTCTGGAGCTTTAGTAAATCAGCCCCTATGGTTTCCAATTGAATCCAATGATAAAATTTGTGACGGTTGTATGGAGACGTTTACACCCTGGTCACATCAAGCCCTACTTTGAAATTGTGCGACTTACAGCGAAGTCGCACGATTTCAAAGTTGGATGACATGCCGATTTCAGGTGAGATTTGCAAGACATCCGATACAGACGTCCATGCAAATCGCACTGAAAGTAGCGCAGGTACTACTTTACACCGCGTTCCAAATTATTATGCAAATTCTATTTAAGTGTCACAAAGATTAAATATTTTGTTTTTCAGTGTAACTCATGGATGGCATTGTGTGTCAGGGCTCTTTTGATCACTGAAAACAATCTCGGACACTTGTGATAATTAGATTGGCCGGTGAGCCCAATTTAAGGAAAAACCACTAAAGGACGGCTTTCCACATTATTAAGCAGAGCACCATTTTCAAGCAATATGGGGAAGAAAAGGGATCTCTCTGCTGCCGAAAAGAGTGAAATAGTTCGATGCCTTGGACGAGGTATGAAAAGATTCGATATTTCACGAAAACGTAAGCGTGATCATCGCACTATGAAGAGATTTGTGGCTGATTCAGAGCACAGACGGGTTGGTGCAGATAAAGGCACATTGAGGAAGATTTCTGCCAGATCCTTGCATCGGATCAAGAGAGCAGCTGCTAAAATACCATTACATAGCAGCAAACAGATATTTGAAGCTGCTGGTGCCTCTGGAGTCCCACGGACATCAAGGTGTAGAGTCCTCCAGAGTCTTGCAACTGTGCATAAACCTTCTATTCGGCCACCACTAACCAATGCTCACAAGCAGAAATGGCTGCATTGGGCAGAAAAATACATGAAGACAGTCAAACAGTCCTGTTCACTGATGAGTGCCGTGCAACCCTGGATGGTCCAGATGGATGGAGTAGTGGATGGTTGGTGGACGGCCACCCTGTTCCAACAAGGCTGCGACGTCAGCAAGGCGGTGGTGGAGTCATGTTTTGGGCCGGAATCATGGGAACAGAGCTGGTCGGCCTCTTTAGGGTCCCCGAAGGTGTAAAGATGACCTCTGCAAAGTATGTGGAGTTTATGACTGACCACTTTCTTCCCTGGTACAGAAGGAAGAACTATGCTTTCCGTAATAAAATCATCTTCATGCATGACAACGCACCATCTCATGCTGCGAAGAATACCTCTGCATCAATGGCTGCTATGGGGATAAAAGGAGAGAAAGTCATGGTGTGGCCTCCATCCTCCCCTGACCTCAATGCTATTGAGAACCTTTGGAGCATCCTCAAGCAAAAGATCTACGAGGGTGGGAGGCAGTTTACATCCAAACAGCAGCTCTGGGAGGCTATTCTGACATCTTGCAAACAAATTCAAGCAGAAACTGTCCAAAAACTCCCAAGTTCAATGGATGCAAGACTTGTGATCTGCTATCAGATAAGGGCTCCTATGTTACAATGACCGCTTCAAATGTTTACAAAGTTAAAATGTTGTTAAAAGTTTGATTGAAATAGCTTTTGATTTCAGTAAATATGCTGCAAACACAACAAATGACAATTTTCAGTTCTTTACAACCTATAAAGTGTTTTGAAACTTCCTGTGCGGAATAATTTGGAACAAAAATCCTGTTATCATTAGGAGGTTTGTTCAATAAAATGTGAATTGTACTCTTATAGTTGTAACCTGAGAATTCTGCCGACTGATATTTACATCAATTATTTAGGGAAATGAGAAAAATATCATTTACATAATAATTTGGAACACGGTGTAGAAATTGGTGCGGTTCCGACCAAGTTGGTCTGGCTGCGATTTGGTATGCGATCTGCAAGTCACATGGCAATCAAATCACATGCCAATTTGCATCCAGTGTCCGTTGGCCGTATTGCTGCAACGCCGGTTACATCCTTTGCTGTGTCATTCATTTTGAATGACACCCCCCAATGCACTCAGGAAATGCAGGCGTGTTGCAACCCTCCATAGTGCGAATTTGGGGCATTTCCATGTTTCTGGATATTTTGTTGAATTTGGCAGCCCACTTGTTTAAATGGGATGCCTTAAAATAGAACAGAAGGCAAAACTTTTTTTTTCAGTTTGGATTGAGTAATGCAGGGCATAGACGGTTCATTTATCGGCCGATTTTTCGGCCGAAAAATGAAAAATTGGTCATTCTGTTGCCACCAATGATTGCGAAAATTGGCCATTTTTCGCAAATTTTCCAGCATGACCGATAAAAGAAATGAGGAGGAACACCGAAAATCGGCCGATTACTCTTTCAGATGAAAAATCGGCCGATCAACTAATTGTCTATGGCCTGCATTAGTCTAGGTTCACACTCATGCGTTTTCTGCTGTGTTTTCCAGAAACGCACAGCAGTCCATTTCACATGGTTTCCTATGGGACCGGTTCCCATCTCCGCGATCCGGTGCACTTTTTTTGGAAAGGGTCAGGGACTTTTTTAAAACGCAAAACGTTGCGTTTTTGGTTCTATCGACTTCAAAAATCCGTGCAGCCGCACCACCTGCAGAGAAGAATGCAGACCTGCGGGCGGGTGCTATCAGTTCTAATGGCACACCGCCCGCACTGGAAATAGCAACAGTACTGGGAACCTCGGCTGCATTTTCAAAAGAAGTGCAGGGACTTCTTCCCTGCGTGTCACGGGGCATGGGAGTCCATTCAAATGAATGGGCCCTTGTGCCCGCGCAAACCGCGGACTGCAGGAACACAGATACGTGAACCGGGGGTAAGGGAGGGTTATAATTCATATCAGTTTTTTTTTCCATCTGTGTCCCCATTGGGGAGATTCCCCTTCACTGCCTGTCCCATCGCCAAAACAGGAAGTGAGAGGAAATGTCTCCAAAGTAAAGGATACCCCAGGATGTCACCGGAACTAGTGACCCCATTGGAAGATTTCCCCACCATTCCTGTTCTGGTGACAACCCAAAATTTGGGATTTTATTCCAGCTTCACTAATTTATTTATTACAGGTACTTGTATAGCGCCATCAATTTACACATATATTGTACATTCACATCAGTCCCTAACCCTCAAGGGGCGTACAATCTAAGGGCCCTAACTCACATTCATACATACACATACTAGGGACAATTTAGACAGGAGCCAATTAACTTACCAGCATGTCTTTGCAGTGTGGGAGGAAACCGGAGTACCTGGAGGAAACCCACGCAGGCACAGGGAGAACATGCAAACTCCAGGCAGGTGGTGCTGTGGTTGGGATTTGAACCAATGAACCGAGTACTGGCAGGTGGACATGCTAACCATTTAGCCCATGTTATCCAATTCACCTACCAGCATGTCTTTGGAGTGTGGGAGGAAACCAGAGTACCCAGAGGAAACCCACGCAGGCACAGGGAGAACATGCAAACTCCAGGCAGGTGGTGCTGTGGTTGGGATTTGAACCAATGACCTGAGTACTGCCAGGCGGACGTGCTAACCATTTAGCCACTGTGCTGCCCTGATGACTATAAACAGGACAAACAGAGCGGGGGGGATCTCCGTAGTGGGGGTCACAGACAGCAATGAATCCTGACGGGGGTCCCATCCCCTCTCCACTCTCTCCGAAGCAAAAAAAATAACCTAGTCGGATCGGATCGCAGAGGTGTGAATACCCATGTGATTCTAGTGCGGGCCCAAAAAAGGGTCCTGCACGTTTTTGGTGTGGATGCGGTGCGATTAGAGTCATACAAAATGTACGTCTCCGATCACATGTGATGTGCAGGGAATGCGATGCGGTTCCTGTGTGAATCACGTGTGATATACCGCACTGCATGTATGTGAACCCGGACTGAAATAGACTTCTAATGTGACAACCCGAAAAATGTTTATGAGGTTTCAAGGAACATTCAGACCCAATATTCATCTAATGGCGGCCATACACAGGACAATTTTATATACAATTGTATTATTGGTAGACTTACTGTGTGATCAGGAGACAGAAGAAGGTTCAATGCGCCATACACTCAGCAAACATGGAGGACAGACAGTGGTCTCCAAAGTGCAGCCTTCAGGCTGGATGCAACCCTAAACATGGGGCACTATTCCTCCCACTGACACCAATGATGGGACACTATTCCTCCCACTGATACCAATGATGGGGCACTATTCCTCCCACTGACACCAATGATGGGGCACTATTCCTCCCACTAATACCAATGATGGGGGCACTATTCCTCCCACTGACACCAATGATGGGGCACTATTCCTCCTACTGATACCAATGATGGGGCACTATTCCTCCCACTAATACCAATGATGGGGGCACTATTCCTCCCACTGACACCAATGATGGGGCACTATTCCTCCCACTGATACCAATGATGGGACACTATTCCTCCCACTGATACCAATGATGGGACACTATTCCTCCCACTGATACCAATGATGGGGCACTATTCCTCCCACTAATACCAATGATGGGGCACTATTCCTCCCACTGATACCAATGATGGGTTCCTATTCCTCCCACTGACACCAATGATGGGGCACTATTCCTCCTACTGATACCAATGATGGGGCACTATTCCTCCCACTGATACCAATGATGGGGGCACTATTCCTCCCACTGATACCAATGATGGGACACTATTCCTCCCACTGATACCAATGATGGGGGCACTATTCCTCCCACTGATACCAATGATGGGACACTATTCCTCCCACTGATACCAATGATGGGACACTATTCCTCCCACTGACACCAATGATGGGGCACTATTCCTCCCAATGATACCAATGATGGGGGCACTATTCCTCCCACTGATACCAATGATGGGGCACTATTCCTCCCACTGATACCAATGATGGGTTCCTATTCCTCCCACTGACACCAATGATGGGGCACTATTCCTCCTACTGATACCAATGATGGGGGCACTATTCCTCCCACTGATACCAATGATGGGACACTATTCCTCCCACTGATACCAATGATGGGGCACTATTCCTCCCACTGATACCAATGATGGGGCACTATTCCTCCCACTGATACCAATGATGGGGCACTATTCCTCCCACTGATACCAATGATGGGTTCCTATTCCTCCCACTGACACCAATGATGGGTTCCTATTCCTCCCACTGACACCAGTGATGGGGCACTATTCCTCCCACTGATACAAATGATGGGGCACTATTCTTCCCACTGACACCAATGATGGGGCACTATTCCTCCCACTGATACCAATGATGGGACACTATTCCTTCCACTGACACCAATGATGGGGCACTATTCCTCCCACTGATACCAATGATGGGACACTATTCCTTCCACTGACACCAATGATGGGGCACTATTCCTCCCACTGATACCAATGATGGGACACTATTCCTTCCACTGACACCAATGATGGGGCACTATTCCTCCCACTGATACCAATGATGGGGCACTATTCCTCCCACTGACATCAATGATGGGGCACTATTCCTCCCACTGACACCAATGATGGGTTCCTATTCCTCCCACTGACACCAATGATGGGTTCCTATTCCTCCCACTGACACCAATGATGGGGCACTATTCCTCCCACTGATACAAATGATGGGGCACTATTCCTCCCACTGACACCAATGATGCGGCACTATTCCTCCCACTGACACCAATGATGGGGCAATATTCCTCCCACTGACACCAATGATGGGGCACTATTCCTCCCATTGACACCAATGATGGGTCCCTATTCCTCCCACTGACACCAATGATGGGACGCTATTTCTCCCAATGACACCAATGATGGGGCACTATTCCTCCCACTGACACCAAGGATGGGGCACTATTCCTCCCACTGACATCATTGAGCACTATACCTCTCACTGACACCATTGAGCACTATACCTCCCACTGACACCACCGATAGGACACTATTCCTCCCACTGACACCAAAGATGGGGCACTATTCCTCCCACTGACACCAAAGATGGGGCACTATTCCTCCCACTGACACCAAAGATGGGGCACTATTACTCCCACTGACAGCAATGATGGGGCACTATTTCTCCCACTGACACCAATGATGCGGCACTATTCCTCCCACTGACACCAATGATGGGGCAATATTCCTCCCACTGACACCAATGATGGGGCACTATTCCTCTCACTGACATCAATGATGGGGCACTATTCCTCCCACTGACACCAATGATGGGTTCCTATTCCTCCCACTGACACCAATGATGGGTTCCTATTCCTCCCACTGACACCAATGATGGGGCACTATTCCTCCCACTGATACAAATGATGGGGCACTATTCCTCCCACTGACACCAATGATGCGGCACTATTCCTCCCACTGACACCAATGATGGGGCAATATTCCTCCCACTGACACCAATGATGGGACGCTATTTCTCCCACTGACACCAATGATGGGGCACTATTCCTCCCACTGACACCAAAGATGGGGCACTATTCCTCCCACTGACATCATTGAGCACTATACCTCTCACTGACACCATTGAGCACTATACCTCCCACTGACACCACCGATAGGACACTATTCCTCCCACTGACACCAAAGATGGGGCACTATTCCTCCCACTGACACCAAAGATGGGGCACTATTACTCCCACTGACAGCAATGATGGGGCACTATTTCTCCTGCCGACGCCCCAGATTTGACACTATTCCTTCCACTGACACCAAACATGGGGCACTATTCCTCCCACTGACACCAATGATGGGGCACTATTCCTCCCACTGACACCAATGATGGGCCACTATTCCTCCCACTGATACCAATGATGGGGCATTATTCTTCCCACTGATACCAATGATGGGGCACTATTCCTCCCACTGACACCAATGATGGGGCGCTATTTTCTGACATTCGACTGGATCGTCCCATGTATGGCCACCATAAGAGGGCTCCCCCTATAGGGGCACCAGTTGGCAATGCACTTCCATTGTGTTTGTATATTGTGGGAGTTGAGTTTCGTGCCGCACACATCACCTGATCAGTCGGGGTTTTTCATCGTTGACTGGCACGACGCGCACATACAATGTTTCTTGGACCGCGTGTTCGCCATCTGTCAGCTGTACGGCAAAGCCATCTTCCGCAGTGTCGGTGTCATCGTGCGAATACACAAAGGCCATTCCTGCAAAAACACAAACCATTCATTCATCACAACATCTCCAAGATACGCCCGTTCTTCATCTCGGACACCACTAAGCAACTTCTTCCCTCCCTGGTTATCTCTCGCCTCGACTATTGTAACTCCCTCCTCATTGGCCGACCTCATCGCAGGCTATCCCCTCTTCAGTCTATCATGAATGCTGCAGCCAGACTCATCCACCTTACTAACCGCTCTGTATCTGCCACCCCTCTCTGCCAATCCCTCCACTGACCTCCACTCAGTGTCCTCCACCCCTCTCTGCCAATCCCTCCACTGGCCTTCACTCAGTGTCCTCCACCCCTCTCTGCCAATCCCTCCACTGGCCTTCACTCAGTGTCCTCCACCCCTCTCTGCCAATCCCTCCACTGGGCTCCACTCAGTGTCCTCCACCCCTCTCTGCCAATCCCTCTACTGGCCTTCACTCATTGTCCTCCACCTCTATCTGCCAATCCCTCCACTGGCCTTCACTCAGTGTCCTCCATTCCTCTCTGCCAATCCCTCCACTGACCCCTACTCAGTGTCCTCCATCCCTCTCTGCCAATCCCTCCACTGACCTCCACTCATTGTGCTCCATCCCTCTCTGCCAATCCCTCCACTCTCTTCCACTCAGTGTCCTCCACCCCTCTCTGCCAATCCCTCCAATGACCTCCACTCAGGGTCCTCCACCACTCTCTACCAATCCCTCCACTGGCCTCCACCCCTCTCTGCTAATCCCTCCACTGATCTCCACTCAGTGTCCTCCAAACCTCTCTACCAATCCCTCCACTGACCTCCACTCAGTATCCTCCATCCCTCTCTGCCAATCCCTCCACTGGCCTCCACTCAGTGTCCTCCACCCCTCTCTGCCAATCCCTTCACTGGCCTCCACTCAGTGTCCTCCACCCCTCTCTGCCAATCCCTCCACTGGCCTCCACTCAGTGTCCTCCACCCCTCTCTGCCAATCCCTCCACTGGCTTCCCATTGCCCAACGGATAAAATTCAAAACATTAACAATAACGTATAAAGCCATTTATAACTCCGCCCCAAATTACAGCACCGATCTTGTCTCTAAATATCACCCAAACCGTACTCTCCGCTCCTCGCAAGACCTCCTGCTCTCTAGCTCCCTTGTCTCCTCCTCCCATGCTCGTCTCCAGGACTTCTCCAGAGCTTCTCCCATCCTCTGGAACTCTCTACCCCAAACTATCAGACTATTGCCTACTCTGCTCACTTTTCTCTGAAAACCTATCTCTTCAGGGAAGCCTATCCTGCCCTCAGCTAATAATAGAATCTTCTATTCCTTCTACCAGTCCATCCCCCACAGTTACTACCTTTTGTACCACTAACCCCTCCCTCTTAGATTGTAAGCTCCCAGGATCAGGGCCCCCCTAACCCTCTTGTACTGAACTGTATTGTTGCTGTATTGTCTCTCGTTATATTGTAAAGCACTGAGCAAACTGTTGGCACGATATAAATCCTGTATAATAATAATAATAAATTCATTGGATCTATTCACGGTCTGCCCAGACAGAAGACAGGGGTCCCGACCAGGACCATCAATGGAAAAGACCCATTATTACATCGGGGGAGGGGGGAGTGGTTTGTAGTACAATTAAAAAGAGACTCTTCTTTGATCCTTCTTTATTATTCCCTCTACACAGCAGCTATTGCTCCATTATGCTGATCGAATGTCAGGAATTCTGTATCCTATTCTATATCCCAGCCAGATCAAATGTCCTGATGAAGCTCTGAGCACCCGAAACACGTTGGCTGTTATGTATCCGCCAGCGACCAATCTATGGTCTCTGACAACTCAGCCTTTGTGCTGGGAGTGAGATGTCAGCGCATTAGACACGTGGGGCTCGTTTCATAACAAATTCGAGTTCCAACAAATTTTTCCTTATTCGGATGTCTCTGAATCACATTAGTAACGAGAAAAAATGAAATTCGGACGAAATTCAGGACAAAAATGTGGATTCCAATCGAATTTGTATCGAATTTGATTCGAGTTAATTACATAAAGAGTAGAATAGAACATAAGAGAACAGACTAGAATAGATTACAATAGAATAGAAAAGAACAGAATAAAACACAATATAACAGAATAGAATACAATAGGAAAAAAACCCCAATAGAATAAGATAATATAGAAAAAAAAATAAAACCGTTCAGAATTTCAAATAGAATAAATTCGCATTTGAACAGAATAGAATAAAATAGAATAGAAAAGAATAAAAAAAAACCCAACAGAATATAACTGTCTGCCAAAATTTGAATTTCGAATAGATTAGAAAAGGAACAGAAAATAAGAGAATAGAATAGAGTAGAAAAAAAAACAATAGAATAGAATAAAATAGAATATAACTGTCTTCTGAAATTTGAATTTCGAATAGAATAAATTCAAATAGATTAGAAAAGAATAGAATAGAGTAGAAAATAAGAGAATAGAATAGAAAAAAATAGTGTAGAATAAAATAGAATATAACCATCTTCCGTAAATCGAAATGTTGAATGAAATAAATTAGAATTTGAATAGAAAAGAAAAGAATAGAAAAGACAATAGAATAGAAAAGAATAGAATAGAGTAGAAAAAACAATGGAATATAATAAAATAGAATATAACTATCTTCTGAAATTTGAATTTTAAATAGAATAAATTCAAATAGATTAGAAAAGAATAGAATAGAAAAAGAGTAGAAAATAAGAGACTAGAACAGAAAAAAATAGAATAAAATTGAATATAACCACCTTTCGCAAAATTTCGAAGGGAATAAATTAGAATCTGGATAGAATAGAACAGAAAAAAACAATAGAATATAACCGTCTGCCAAAATGTGAATTTCGAATAGATTAGAAAAGGAACAGAAAATAAGGGAATAGAAAAGAAAAGAATAGGAGTAGAAAAAAAACAATAGAATAGAGTAAAATAGAATATAACTGTCTTCTGAAATTTGAATTTCGAATAGAAAAAAATCAAATAGATTAGAAAAGAATAGAAAAGAGTAGAAAATAAGAGAATAGAATAGAAAAAAAATAGAGTAGAATAAAATAGAATATAACCATCTTCCGTAATTCAAAATGTTTAATGAAATAAATTTGAATTTGATTAGAATAGAAAAAAACAATAGAATATAACTGTCTTTCAAAATTTTAATTTCAAATAGATTAGAAAAGGAATAGAAAATAAGAGAATAGAAAAGAATATAATAGAGTAGGAAAAAAAAACAATAGAATAGAATAAAATAGAATATAACTGTCTTCTGAAGTTTGAATTTTGAATAGAATAAACTCAAATAGATTAGAAAAGGAATAGAAAATAAGAGAATACAACAGAATAGAAAAGAATAAACTAGAAAAAAATTATAGAATAGTATAAAAAATAATATAACCATCTTCCGTAATTTGAAATTTCGAATGGAATAAATCAGAATTTGAATAAAATAGAATAGAAAACACAATAGAATATAACCGTCTTCCAAAGTTTGAATTTCAAATAGATTAGAAAAAGAATAGAAAATAAGAGAATGGAATAAAAAATAGTAAAAAATAAGAGAACAGAATAGAAAAGAATAGAGTAGAAAAAAACAATAGAATAGAATAAAATAGAATTTACACCAAAAACGTGCAGGACCCTTTTTTTGGTCAGCACTAGAATCGGATCTCACGGGTATTCACACCTATGCGATCCGATTCTGCACATCGCACCGCATTTTGTGGACCGCTTTTGGGGTGTTGTTAACTTAACAGACACACCTGCAGCGGTTGGCATGAACGGGGTGCGATTCTGATGCGGTGCGGAATTTACACAGAAAACACTGCAAATCCCGCACCGCATCAGCGTGAATCAGGGCTCAGTGTGACAGCTTGCGTCTTCACAGGCGGGTGCCCCACTGCGCATGCGCAGCAATATAAACGGCTAAACCCCTTTTCCCATCAGCAGTATAGAACAGTCTTGTGACTTCAGCTGGTTACAGCTTGTAGGAGGAGTTATCATTTTGCTCTAGGATAGTGGTTCTCAACCTGTGGGTCGCGACCCCTTTGTGGGTCGAACGACACTTTCACAGGGGTCCCCTAAGACCATCAGAAAACACATATTTCCGATGTGTAAAGAGCAGCTACTGTGTAGAAAGCAGCTGCTGTGTTGAAAGCAGCTACTCTGTTAAAAGCAGCTACTGTGTTGAAAGCAGCAGTATTGGAGGTAAAACGACACTCATGAATTATAATTACTGGATAAATAATTTTATGGTTGGGGGTCACCACAACATGAGGAACTGTATTAAAGGGTCACGGCATTAGGAACGTTGAGAACCACTGCTCTAGGAGGACGCAGAACCCCTGATCTCTGTCTGGACAGTGTTGATTGGCCCTGTGCTGATCACATGCACTCTCCCAATTAAAGGGAAAAAAAAAACCTCTCTAGCAATACACACAAAACTGATTTTACCTGATTTAACCCCAAAAATGTTGCACTGCTGTGCCCAGATCCCATGCATCGCACACGGTTGTGCTGCAGCCCCACTGACCCCAAAGAGCGAGTTCCTGCAGTTGCCCGATTGCCAAACTCTGCAGTTAAAAATGCATGGCCACCAAACAAAGCATCCCGGCCACCAAACAAAGCATCCAGGCCACCAAACAAAGCATCCAGGCCACCAAACAAAGCATCCTGGCCACCAAACAAAGCATCCTGGCCACCAAACAAAGCATCCCGGCCACCAAACAAAGCATCCAGGCCACCAAACAAAGCATCCAGGCCACCAAACAAAGCATCCAGGCCACCAAACAAAGCATACAGGCCACCAAACAAAGCATCCCGGCCACCAAACAAAGCATCCCGGCCACCAAACAAAGCATCCCGGCCACCAAACAAAGCATCCTGGCCACCAAACAAAGCATCCCGGCCACCAAACAAAGCATACAGGCCACCAAACAAAGCATCCCGGCCACCAAACAAAGCATCCTGGCCACCAAACAAAGCATCCAGGCCACCAAACAAAGCATCCCGGCCACCAAACAAAGCATCCAGGCCACCAAACAAAGCATCCAGGCCACCAAACAAAGCATACAGGCCACCAAACAAAGCATCCCGGCCACCAAACAAAGCATCCCGGCCACCAAACAAAGCATCCCGGCCACCAAACAAAGCATCCAGGCCACCAAACAAAGCATCCCGGCCACGGCATGTGACCATCCCTGTCCGGCTGTTATTGTACAGTTTAGGTGGGCTGCCAGGGGGTGGTAAAACCACAGCTCAGCCGCCTGTTTTTATCATCCCTGACTGCTTGTCTTAGAGAGTCCTTATGCAGGCCATAGACGGGTCGAAAATCGTCAGATTTTTTGGCCGAAAAAAAGAAAATCGGCCAATTTTCGACCCATTTGTGGGTTCATTGGTTAGCCGTTTTTCGGGGCTAACCAATGACTTGGAACTTTTTTTTTTTTTATCGGTAAATATTATTTATTTATTGGAAAATTAGCGTCCGATTTTGACAATCGGACGATTTTCCCGGCAATGATGGGCAAATCGGCCGATCGTTTTACCGATAAACAAATCTGCGCATGAGCCGTGACTTTCAAGAACAAAAAGAAAAAGAAGAAGAATTCCAGTCCGCTATTATATTTTATATGAAAAGTCTTGCGGTTTGCAACAATGTATCTATTTGTATCCGAATAAAAACATCTGTATCCGAAATGGAAACAAATGGATACATTGTTGCAACCGCAAGACTTTTCATATAGAATATAATAGCGGAGCTCTCTGCAGGGACAGAAGTAAAAATGCCGGCCGTAGACGGGACGAAAATCGGCCAATTTTTTTTTTTTTTTTTTAAAAGGCTGATTTTAGACCCGTCTATGGCCTGCAAATTAAAAAAAAGTATCACAGACAGTACCTGTTACAAGTTCCAATTGCCTTACCCCTACTTTGAGGGGGGGGTCACTTTTGATCACTGTCATTGGATGGATAATCAGATACCCAGGCACTATATTAGCCTAAAATTCGTCTTCTTTTATGAATCGTTCCAAAGCCCAAGCACCTTATAGATGATGGGGGTAAAAAAAAAGAAAGCTTTGCACCCACAAGCCCCCCCCGTGGATTCTACAAGGAGTTAATCCCCTTTTTTGGAGCCGGTCACACGGCAGTTGCCCCAAATCTCCAGCAGAGGGCAACCACAGACTGCCAATCACGGCCAGCTTGGCGCTTCCACTGGATCCCGGACAAGTCGGAATTACAAGGCATTCAAATACACAAAACAGATCCCCGCAGCGGCCAAAAGTCTCATCTGGTGCAAAGCACAAAAAAAAAAAAAAGGAAAGAAAAGAAAATAGAAAAAAAAGAAAAAGGAGCAAAAACCAATTCCAGTCCCCCAAAAACCCAACAGCATATAGTGAGCTTGTGCAGACTTGGGGCCCTATACAGATTAGGACGCTGTAGAGACATGGAGGGGGGTCCATAGCACAGGGGGGTCCATATGTACGGGAGAGGGGGGGTCCATATGTACGGGAGAGGGGGGGTCCATATGTACAGGGAGTCATGGAAGACATAAAATCTTGATACAAACCTTGCTTCAGTTCATCCAAGGTGAAGCTGTTGATGGCTGCTCCCTTCCCCCATTCTCGGAAACTTCCGTGTCTGTCCAGACCGATCTCCTTACCATCTGCGCCGTGTAATAATGAGCCGTGTGTGGGGGCGACTATGATGGTGAATCGCAGCGTGTCCGGCGGGACGTCCAGGTCTTCCGCGTTCAATGTGGCCGGCCCGATCTCGCAGCTTCCCCCTTCCATTACCTAGCAGGGAATATAAAGATGAAACATAAAATCAATTCGGGGATCGGACCTCGGAACCCAACGCCGGGCACAAGGATGAAGAGGGGAGGAGTTAGAACCCCCCACCAGGTGTTTGTTGCTTTGCATAGGGTGGAGATTTTCCCTTAAATCTGACCTCCGGCCTCCCCTCAGTCTTGCACAGGTGTACCGGCTCCTCCCCTCCCGTCTTACACAGGTGTACTGGCTCCTCCCCTCCAGTCTTGCACAGGTGTACCGGCTCCTCCCCTCCCGTCTTACACAGGTGTTCCGGCTTCTCCCTTCCAGTCATGCACAGTTGTACCGGCTCCTCCCCTCTTGCACGGTTGTACCGGCTCCTCCCCTCCAGTCTTGCACAGGTGTATCGGCTCCTCCCCTCCAGTCTTGCACAGGTGTATCGGCTCCTCCCCTCCAGTCTTCCACAGGTGTATCGGCTCCTCCCCTGGACTAAAATGGCTTCCTCTGAAATCACTGCACACTGTGAGCTTCTTACAATGTGCATTAGAAGCTGCAGCAAGTCAGATAGAGCTCCGCCTCATTTCCTGGGTGTAAGACGTCCAGTGTCATCTAGCTCCCTAATGCCCAACCTGCAGCCTTGGGGCTGCATGTGGCCCTTTGGCACTTTTTTGTGGCCCTCGGGGGCCCCTGCAGGCACTAATATGTGTTGCCTTATTGCTCTGTCATAGCAATGATTCCTACCTACATCATGTAATATGTCTCCAGTCAATGAATGTTTCCTGAAGCATGTCTAAACATGCATGTTTCCAACAACTCCCATAGCATGTTCACAGTCTCTGACCATCTTGTATCATGTTTGCAGTCTCTGACCATCTTGTATCATGTCTGCAGTCTCTGACCATCTCTTGTATCATGTCTGCAGTCTCTGACCATCTTGTATCATGTCTGCAGTCTCTGACCATCTCTTGTATGATGTCTGCAGTCTCTGACCATCTTGTATCATGTCTGCAGTCTCTGACCATCTCTTGTATCATGTCTGCAGTCTCTGACCATCTTGTATCATGTCTGCAGTCTCTGACCATCTCTTGCATCATGTCTGCAGTCTCTGAGCATCTCTTGTATCATGTCCGCAGTCTCTGACCATCTCTTGTATCATGTCCGCAGTCTCTGACCATCTCTTGTATCATGTCCGCAGTCTCTGACCATCTCTTGTATCATGTCCGCAGTCTCTGACCATCTCTTGTATCATGTCTGCAGTCTCTGACCATCTCTTGTATCATGTCCGCAGTCTCTGACCATCTCTTGTATCATGTCTGCAGTCTCTGACCATCTCTTGTATCATGTCCGCAGTCTCTGACCATCTCTTGTGTCATGTCCGCAGTCTCTGACCATCTCTTGTACCATGTGACTATCTCTTCTATCATTATTATTATTATATAGGATTTATATTGCGCCAACAGTTTGCTCAGCGCTAAACAAAATGAAGGCAGACATTACAGTTACAATACAATTTGGTACAAGAGGAAACAGAGGGCCCGGCTCATTAGATCTTACAATCTAGGATGTCTGCAGGCTCTGATCATTTCTTGTATCATGTCTGCAGTCTCTGACCATCTCTTGTATCATGTCTGCAGTCTCTGACCATCTCCTGTATCATGTCTGCAGTCTCTGACCATCTCTTGTATCATGTCTGCAGTCTCTGACCATCTCTTGTATCACGTCTGCAGTCTCTGATCATTTCTTGTATCACGTCCTCAGTCTCTGACCATCTCCTGTATCATGTCTGCAGTCTCTGATCATTTCTTGTATCACGTCCTCAGTCTCTGACCATCTCCTGTATCATGTCTGCAGTCTCTGATCATTTCTTGTATCATGTCCTCAGTCTCTGACCATCTCTTGTATCACGTCTGCAGTCTCTGATCATTTCTTGTATCACGTCCTCAGTCTCTGACCATCTCCTGTATCATGTCTGCAGTCTCTGACCATCTCTTGTATCATGTCTACAGTCTCTGATCATTTCTTGTATCACGTCCTCAGTCTCTGACCATCTCCTGTATCATGTCTGCAGTCTCTGACCATCTCTTATATCGTGTCCATAGTCTTATCCTTAGTCTATATCCTATTGGATGTCTATGGTCTCTGATGTTAAATATTCTCTGAATTTTATGTGTGGCCCTTGATGGTGTCAAGGGCCACACTGATGACCCCCATATCACAAAAGTTGACCACCAACGATCTTGGCCTTTCCTCTTCAGCCTCACTGTCCCTGGCCTGACCTTTTTCCTTCAATCATGGAGGCTCAGCATCCCCTGTGGGCGTAGCCTCGGGCAATCTTCATGCAAATGCATCCCGCCTAGGAACACCCACTCCTCCAGACTGACATACACCCATCAAAGCATTTTCATATTTGCATAGCTCCTCCCAAGAGCCAGCCCACTGCTTACATCAGGGCTGAGGTCACTTGAGAGGAGTACGTAAAGCTATGTGCCGCATCCTTCTGGCCCCTCCCACCCACAATCTGCCTGCACTGCATAAAGAAACACAAAGGCCCAGTGATGACATCACTGGGTCCAAAATTAAATATGTAATGAAAATGGAAAGTTTTTTTTTTTTTTTATCAATTTCATTAGCATGTTGGTGGGAAAGAGCAGATTGAGCTTCAGCCTTAGTATGACCAGCACAGTGGCGGACTGACAACTCATGGGGCCCCCGGGCAATAGAGGATCATGGGGCCCCTGTGTCCTCGCCCACACTCAAACCACACCCAAAAACGCCTATGAAAGGTACCAGGAGCATCTCATGGGGCCCCCTACTGACCCAGGGCCCTCGGCAGTGCCCGAGAGCCCGAATGGCCAGTCCGCCCCTGGACCAGCAGTATCTATCACCTTAAAGCAGAAATCTGGGGAAAAGTTTTTCCGCCCTGTGCTGTGGGGCATTGCCGGCACTGCACAGGTTAAATGCCCATTATGCTCTACAGGGGAGGACACCAAAGATATACTCACCTGACCGGCTGATCCTCCCCACACAAGAACGGTCCTTTTGGGTCCTGCCCCCCTGCGGTCCAGAGGTTTTGTAAAATGGACTGTTCCTGACGTCAGCATGTTCAATGCTCACTTCACAGACAGGAACAGTCCACCTCTGGGCCGTGGGGGAACAAAGTTTTCTGTAGGATTGGCGGCTCAGGTGAGTATGAGCTCACCCCTAGAAGAAACTGATCCAATAAAAATTGGAGTTCTGCTTTAATATTCTGGTGCCGATCGTTGCCTCTTTTTTCCGTCGCACAAAGTTGAACGCTACGGTGGCGTGACCTTCTGCTGAACCCCAGAATCTGGACGGCCTCGAGGCCCCTGATCACGCTGGGATGTTGCTGGAACACAATACGGTATTCTGGGCTGAAACGAGAACTAACAGCCAGGCTGGGAGACACGGCGCGGCAGATCGGTAATACGGTGACATGCGGCTCATACAAAATACGCCTTGATTACCGACCCCGCCAAAACAAAACAATAATTCTCTCAAAACGAGGGCCCGACATTACTCATGGAAAGAAAAACAGGATACGTTAGAGAGGGGTCCGCTCCTTCCCGGATTCTCTGTTTTGCGGCGAAAAACGTTCTGTTACTCTGTAAACACGCGGCGGGCTAAATTTAGGCTCTATGTGTGTGGCGCGGGCTTCTTCATTTGCAAGCCATTCTGGGATTTACACCAGCTGACAAGCACACATGGAAGCCGGGATTTAATGTTCCTTTATCCTCTGCCATGGACCTCTGGCATCAGATATGTTCTATTTTCATGAGTTCTGTTTACACTTTGCGGTCTGCTCCGTTCACGGGGGACTTGAGATGATCAAATACGAGCCCATCTCCGGACCTGCCAACAGGACGGCTCCTCGCTAATGCTCATCACTCCTCGCACTTAAAGGGAAAAGCCTCTACACCCAGGAAATGAATCACAAACAAAAAATAACAATTTTTATAAATATATATATTTATCTAAAAATAAATATATATAAAACAACAGTTTTTATAAATATATATATATATATATATATATATATATATATATATATATATATATTTTTTTTTTTAGGTGGAGGTTGGGTAGGCTATAATATATATTTAATATAATATATATATATATATATATATATATATATACACACACATATTATATATTATATATATAATATATATATATATATATATAATATATATATATATAAATAAATAAATAAATATATCTATATCTATATATATCTATCTATATATATATATATAAATAAATATATATATATATATATATATATATATATATAAACAAATATATATATATATATATATATATATATAAATAAATATATCTAGGTATGTAACATTTAAAAGTTATTTTTTAGCCAAAGTTAAAATTTATCTAATTTTTTTTATGCAAAATCTCTGAAATTGCAAGTAAAACATAATGCAGTATGTACACACACTTACAAAACTATGGAGTCTATTTATATAAAAAAAATTGTTGGACAAATGTCACAAGTGTTTATTCAGCTGACACGAATTCTCACTGTATTTTATCTGTTTATTTTCCATGATCAGCTCCATCTCTTGACCATAATGTGTCATGTTCCTAAAATACCACAATCAGGAAAATGCCGCATTATGGCCAATAGATGGAGCTGATGATCATAGTAAATAAACTTACTAGACAGAATATAGGCATTTTTCGTGATGATTGTGATAATGCTCAGACATTGGCACAGTGATTTTTTTTTTTTTTTTTATAAACTACCCCTCCTTTATTCTCTGCCATGGATATCTGCAATCAGATACTGGTATGTTTATTTTATCTAGATATAGTATCAACATTTTTAAATTTAAATAAATAAATAAATAAATATATAAATTATTATTATTATTATTATACAGGATTTATGGCGCCAACAGTTTGCTCAGTGCTTTACAATATAAGGGAGACAATACAGCAACAATACATTTCAGTACAGAAGGAATAGGAGGGCGCGGCTCATGGAGCTTATAATCTAAAGGAAGGGGGAGGTGATACAAAAGGTGATAACTGCGGGGGAGGATCTGGTGGAGGTGATTCAAGTACAGTTCTTAGGTGGAGGTGGGGTTGGCTTCGCTGAATAAGTGAGTTTTCAAAGATCACCTAAAGGCAGACAGGGTGGGGGCTGACTGTACATGCTGTGGTAGGGAGTTCCAGAGGATAGGAGAGGCTCTGGAGAAGTCCTGGAGGTGAGCGTGGGAGGAGGTGATGAGGGAGCTAGAGAGGAGGATATCATGGGAGGAGTAGAATGGGCGATATCTGTGGATGAAGTTGGTGATGTAGCTAGGGGCAGTGCTGTGGATGGCTTTGTAAGCTGTGGTTAGTATTTTGAATTTTATACGTTGGGTTAGTGGAAGCCAGTGGAGGGATTGGCAGAGAGGGGCAGCAGTCGCTGATCGGTTGGTAAGGTGTATGAGTCTAGCAGCAGCATTCACAATAGACTGAAGGGGGGATAGCCTGTGTAACGGTAGACCAGTGAGGAGGGAGTTGCAGTAATCGAGGCGTGATATAACCAAGGCGTGGATAAGTTGTTTTGTGGTGTCATTGGTCAGGAAGGGGCGGATTTTGGAGATGTTCCGGAGGTTGAGGCGGCAGGATTTAGCCAGTGAGTGGATGTGGGGTGCGAAGGAGAGGTCAGAGTCTAGGATTACGCCTAGCACCCTGACATGAGGGGAAGGACCAATGGTTGTGCTGTTGATCTTCATGGTAGAGTCATGAGTGGGGGATCGGGGGGTGGAAATATTACAGCTCGGTTTTGGAAAGATTGAGTTTAAGGTAGTGGTGTGACATCCATGCTGATATGTTGCTTAGTAGATTTGTGATACGTGAGGAGATTGAGGGGGTGAGCTGGGGAGTGGAGAGATAGATCTGGGTGTCATCAGCATAGAGGTGGTATTGGAAGCCATGGGAGGTTACCAGTTGGCCCAGGGAGGAGGTGTAGAGAGAGAAAAGGAGGGGCCCAAGGACAGAACCTTGGGGTACCCCAACAGAAAGAGGAATCGGAGCGGAGCAGGAGGAGTTGTATGTGACACTGAAAGTGCGCTGAGAAAGGTAATAGGAGAACCAGGAGAGAGCAGAGTCACGGAGGCCGATGGAGTGGAGTTTACTGAGGAGGAGCGGGTGGTCGACTGTGTCAAAGTCAGCGGAAAGGTCAAGGAGTATGAGTATGGAGTAATGGCCATTGGTTGGGATCAGTATGGAGTAATGGCCGTTGGTTTTAGCAGTTAGTAGGTCATTAGTGAGTTTTAGTAGGACAGTTTCTGTGGAATGTTGTGGGCGGAAGCCAGACTGTCGGGGATCAGGAAGGTTGTTGTCGGTGAGGTAGCAGTTCATACGGTTGTGAACAAAGCGCTTGGGAAGCTTGGAGGCAAACGGGAGCAGGGAGATGGGTCTTAAGTTATTCAAACAGGTGGGGTCCAGTGAAGGTTTTTTGAGAATGGGGGTAACCAGTGCATGTTTGAGCGGGGAGGGAAAGGTGCACATGGAGAGTGAGTGGTATATATATATACAGTTGCAAGAAAAAGTATGTGAACCCCTTGGGATTACGTGGAGTTTTGCATGAATTGGGCATAAAATGTGCTCTGAATGTCATCTAAGTCACAAAAATAGAAGAACACAGTCTGCTGAACATAATACTACACAAACTTTAGATGTTGCCATGGTTTAATTGCACATAACATGTAAACAGTCACAGTGCAGGGAGGAAAAAGTATGTGAGGCCCTAGCTTAATGACTTCTCCCAGAGCTAATTGGAGCCAGGAGTGAGCCAACCTTGACTCCAATCAGTGTGATGATATTGGATGTGTTGCTGACAGCTGTCCTGCCCTTAAAAAACACACACCTGTTTTGGGTTTACTGGTTTCAAGAAGCACTGTCTGATGTGAACCATGCCTCGCAGAAAAGAGCTCTCAGAAGACCTACGATCAAGAATTGTTGACTTGCATGAAGCTGGAAAGGGTTACAAAAGTATCTCCAAAAGCCTTGATGTTCATGTGTCCACGGTAAGACAGACTGCCTACAAATGGAGAAAGTTTAGCACTGTTGCTACTCTCCCTAGGCATGGTCGTCCTGTAAAAATGACTGCAAGAGCACAGCGCAGAATGCTGCATGAGGTAAAGAAGAATCCCAGAGTGTCAGCTAAAGACCTACAGAAATCTCTGGCACATGCTAACAATTTTTGTTGACACATCTACAATAAGGAAAACATTAAACAAGAATGGAGTACATGGGAGGACACCACGGAGGAAGCCATTGCTGTCCAAAAAGAAGATTGCAGCACGTTTGAAGTTTGCAAAAGAGCACCTGGATGTTCCACAGCACTACTGGCAGAATATACTGTGGACAGATGAAACCAAGATTGAGTTGTTTGGGAAGAACACACAACACTATGTGTGGAGAAAAAAAAGGCACAGCACACCAACATCAAAACCTCATCCCCACTGTGAAACATGGCGGAGGGAGCATCATGGTTTGGGGCTGCTTTGCTGCCTCAGGGCCTGGACGGATTGTTGTCATTGATGGGAAAATTAATTCCAGAGTTTAACAAGACATTTTGCAGGAAAACGTACGACCATCTGTCCGCCAACTGAAGCTCCGCAGAGGATGGGGGATGCAAGAGGACAATGACCCAAAGCATACAAGTAATTCAACAAAACAATGGCTGCAACAGCACAGAATACGCCTTCTGGAGTGGCCCAGTCAGAGTCCTGACCTCAACCCGATTGAAATGCTGTGGCATGACCTTAAGAGAGCGATTCACACCAGACATCCCAAGAATATTGCTACACTGAAGCAGTTTTGTGAAAAGGAGTGGTCCAAAATGACTCCAGATTGTTGTGCAGGTCTGATCTGCAACTACAGGAAACGATTGGTTGAGGTTATTGCTGCCAAAGGAGGGTCAACCAGTTATTAAGTCCAAAGGTTCACATACTTTTTCCTCCCTGCACTGTGAATGTTTACATGTTATGTGCAATTAAACCATGGCAACATCTAATGTTTGTGTAGTATTATGTTCAGCAGACTGTGTTCTTCTATTGTTGTGACATAGATGACGTTCAGAGCACATTTGATGCCCAATTCATGCAAAACTCCAAGTAATCCCAAGGGGTTCACATACTTTTTCTTGCAACTGTATATATATATATATATATATATGTTTTTTTAAATACGTTTTCTTTTTTTTAATTGCAAACCCTCTGAAAACACAAGCTAAAACTAATGCATGTACGCACACCTGCAAAACTATGGATTTTATTTATTCGCAGATGGTTTGCATTTTTATCTCAATACAGTGTATAGCATATTTAAATATATAAATATACTTTGTGTATATATATATATAGCTCCACAGTACCTGCAGCTACAAGGTTCACAACCGAGTACTTTTAGGCAGGCCATACATGATGTGATTTTCTCTCCTGCAAGCACGGGTTGCAGGAAAGAAAATTGCTTGATTCTCCCATCAACACAGCCAGTGTTAAAGTGGTTCTAAAGACTCAAGGTTTTTTACCTTTATACATTCAATGCATGAAGGTAAAAAAACCTTCTGTGTACATCATCCCCCAAGCCCCCCTAATACTCACCTAAGCCCCCCTCTTGATCCAGTGATATGCACTCGAGTCTCAGCTATCCTGGGACTCCCTCTTCTCATTGGCTGAGACAGAGAAGCGGGAGCCATTGGCTCCCACTGCTGTCAATCACAGCCAGTGAGCCAATGAGAAGAGAGAGGGGGTGGGGCCAAGCCGCAGCTCCGTGTATGAATGAACACATGGAGCAGCAGGTGCCCCCTAGCAAGCTGTTTGCTGTGGGGGCACCCAATAGGAGGGAGGGGCCAGGAGAGCCTGCAGGGGACCCAAAAAGAGGAGGTTCCGGGCTGTTCTCCACTGCACACAGGAGGTAAGTATAGATATGTTTGTTATTGTTTTTTTTTTTTTTAAATAAGGCTTTAGAATCACTTTAATGGGGGGAATCCCTCCCGCGGAGCTATTGTGTTCTCCCGGCTGGGAAAGCTGTCCTTGCCAGGAGAACACAGTGATTGCTGCTGGCAGCTATAATAGCCACTAGCAATAATTGCATGTAAAATCCGACATGCTGGTTGTACAATAATGGACTTGGGTACAATCAGCCTGCCCATAGATGGTCTGAATCTTGGCCGGTCACTAGTAAACCAGCTGAGATTTTTATATTTGACTGTATACTTTGCAGTCTTTAATAAAAAACTGGAAAAAAAATGGCCAAGATTTGAACCATCTACGGTCGGCTTTAGTTTCATTTCCTCAGCTTGGCTCCTCCTGCTCCCCTCTCCCAGCAGTGACTTTTCAGTCTGCCAGCCTAACAGTCCATAATGTAAGCACAGAGTAGGTACACAGGAAGAGGAGCAAGAGTACTAAGGCCCTCACCTGAACTGAAGGTCTTCTCTGCTACCCCCTTAGGAGTTGCTGAAGAATTGGGTCCCCCTATAGTCCTGCACAGCCAGGTATCACATGATTTTCATTCAGACTTGTACACAGGGACAGAAAACAAGTCCTTGAGCTTTGTTTTGAAGTTTTATTAGGGATGTAGGACTTGGATGGGGTAAGGGGTATATGGGATGCCCAAGAGAATGGCAACTGAGGACAAACTTCCTGAACTATATTACAAGTCCCAAAGTCAGAACTTCTCTTCTAAGAGAGCTCTCCAGCCTGTCCTGGTGAACCACCCCAGACCCCAGATAAATCCTCTTCTTTACCCAGCTGTCTGGAGGAATCTCTGGGCAAGGGAGTTCAAAGCTGCCACTTGAAATGTAACAGTCCCGGGTGTAGAGCTAGTCAGGCTTCCCACCCAAATACTCTCTCCCCTCTCTGGCCCAGGGGGTGTAGGAGTACTCACTGAGTCCTTCTCCTATGCTGCTGTTGGGAAGGGGGCTGCTACCAGGCCTATCAGCTAGGTCACTTCTTCCCTGCCACCAGGTGGTCCTCTTTCAGGGGGCCAGTGAAGTCCACAGCTTCTTCCTTCCAAGGTCCCTCTGCCTGGAGGTGAGCCCCTTCCAGCCTGGACTCCCTCCCAGGCTCCTGCATCTCAACCTCATTTCCTTATCTTCCGCTCGCACTCTCCTGCTACTGAGCAGGCTCTCTTACTTTTAAGGGTTGTCCAGGCCCCTTTCCAACCTCTTGATGGGGATTGGCCCAGTTCCCTCAAGAGTACAGGCCAAAAACTCCTAGATCCACCCTCTGCTTCTAGGCCTTCCTCTAAAGCTCTAGAACAGGGGGAAATTCCAAAGGGACTGGCCTGCAGAACCTCTCAGCCCTGACCACAATTTGACCCCACTCTGGCTATTACACCTGGGCTCCTGCTCAGCCCTTATCTAACCATTGGAGTCAAGCTCCCTCTGTTACCTAGGAGGGCATTACACTCCTCAGTACCTGCTGCTACATAGATCAGTGAGGGCTTGTTGGAAAGTTCACTTGATGCTTCCTAAAGGATAAGTTATTTGTCTATATCCAGTGCAGAATCTTAATCTCCTGGCAGCGGATGCACATTACAGCTCGGTAAATTTCTATGAGGCTGTGTCCCAAGGCCATAGATGAAGGAATATGTCCCTATAGAAGTGTAAGGGGCCATAATGTGTATGAGTGTCCAAGAGAGTGAGGATTGTGGCACTGGATGTAAACAAACACCTGAATCTGTGGCCTTTTGTTCAAGGTAGATATGCTTGGATGGATTAAGAGGGTAAATTAATTTGGGTCAGGCCAAAGGGGAGAAGGGATTGTATTAAGGTGCACACATCCTTTAAGAATATATAAATATTTAAATGTCCTTAGCCTGGCCACAGCTGCCAATGCAACTCCTGTAGGTATATCTGATAGTGGATAGTCACATTCAACTGGACCTGTTCTGTAATGTTGTTGATGTTCTTATCGAAGAAGCTTCTTGCAGTTGTAATGAATTTCAAAAACATGCCTTACCATTCAGAGCAACAATGGTAATTCCCACATGGAAGAAAAATATATTTGAAATATATTTTAAAAATATTCTTCCCAAATATATTGACATACATTTGAAATGCTACAATTTTGGCCGTATTCAATATATTTAAAAAAAAAAAAAAAAAAAAAAAAAAAAAAAAAATATATATATATATATATATATATATATATATATATATACATACATATATACACACACACACACTGTATGTTGAAATGCATTTTTATTACACAATATATGAAAAATATTTTTAAAAATACACTTCAAATATAGTGTAGGTCTTTAAAAATACAAATCTACATTTTTGGAATGCATTTACAAACATATGTAAAAATATATGTTAAAATGACTTTTTTATATGTTAAAAAAATCTGAAGAATATATTTAAAAAGTTTATATTTTATTTTACATCACCTTAATCCAGTCACCATGATATGTGAGATATTGATTGTCTAAGAACATGGCAGGAGGTGTAAAAGTTTGTAAAGTCACCCTGTTCTAATTACATATTAAAAGAAGTCTGTAACAGGTGTTCCTTATCCGAGTTACAGGGCTGAAAGTGTGAATTGGCGTCAAATTCCCTGAGTAAAGGTGCAGAGTAGAGAAGAGGAGGACAAGTTCTCATTGTATCCTTGGAGCTGTGCCTTCTTTCTGATTCATCCCTGGTCAGCTGTGGCATACCACCAAACCGGCACCAAATTAGCATTTTCCTTAGATGTGCCCAGGGTTCCCACATTGCAGGAGACGTTAGCTTGGGGGCATCCCCACCCCCTCATCCTCCCTTGATAATTTCCGGCTCAGCCGCTAAGTATTTCCATAATTTTAACAAGCTAAAAATAAGCTTTAAATCAGGCAAATGCTGACCTCTGAGGATGAATTGCTCCACAGTGCCTGCAACTAAAAGTTTACATTAACCTTTATTACTATCACATGGCGGGGGACAATAGCCCCCCAATGTGATAGAATTTTATGCAGATTGTCAAAGCAGCCAGGGAAGTGACAGCCGGACCTGGAAGTGAGTTAATACACGTTGCTTCTGAGGTCATTTGAAAGAACATCGGGGAATGGGCATTCCCTGGTTTCCCTCTGTTGCAACCACCAACACCCGCCATGCTGGTCCAAGGTCTGCAGGTGGAACAGTGGAGTCAGAGATACTTGACTGAGGCAGTTGGGTGGAGAAACAGTATCTTTGGTGGGCTTTGAAAGTAGTCACTTCCACTTTCATATTAAAGCCCATTGCCTTCTCCACAAATTAAATTTGATTTGCTAAAACCGGAGAGATATCTGGTGCAGCTGCACCAGATTTTCTCCAGTTTTAGTAAATCAACCCCATTGTGTGTTTAACCTCCCTGGCGGTATGATCATGTCAGGAATTTTGTGCTGAAAGCGGTACCATTTTTTTGTATGGAAATATGTAGTTTTTAATTGTAGGCTGTAATTTTTAGGAATAACTCACTGAAATCTATCTGAAAAAGAGTCTATTAAACATTCCGGATATGATAAAACTTGAAACACGAAATCATAAATTATAATTTAATAAATAATCATAAAAAATAATAATATTATAATAATAAATTTAATTCAATAATATAATCAAACCAAAAACACTGAAATTTGAAATACAGAGGCAAATTCGCACATCGCTGAGCAAAGTCGCAAAATCGTTTTCAGTGTCTGATGAGGAATTTCCCCACAAATCATTATCACTCAATTCTGCAAGTGGTTCTGATTTACTCTCGCTGTTCTAAAACCGCTTTTGACGTAAAGGGACGCTTTTTGGCCGCCATGGACTTTTCTAAGTTTCCAGGCAGAAAGAACAGTCAAAATGCAGGCAGGGCGCCGGACAAAGCAGTGGGGACAAAATGTATGTGAAATGCAGTGAAAAAGCAATGACAGCAAAAATGTCATTTTTTAAAAATTTCAAATTTCCCGCCGGTTCCGCCGCCCGAACGTTCCGACGTCACGGGGACCGGAACACGGAAGCCAGATGCCGGCATCCGCCGGAGGAGATGGACGGGGACGCTGCAGGGGACACATCGTGGGAGCGAAGGACAAGGTAAGTGCTGCAGGGACCCCCAGAGAACACTGCATGGTAAGCCCGAGTGTAGCTCGGGGTTACCGTTCTTGGTATAGAAATTCTACCCCGAGCTACACTCGGGAAAACCGCCAAGGAGGTTAAAAACCTTGTCTACCAGCCGTCGTTTAAAAATGGCGTTGGTGGACGAGTGGTTAAAGACTTGGAAAAATCAGCTCAAAACATGTTGAAGGCTTTGCAAATACTCACTAGTAGAGTCTAATGCAGGCCATAGACGGGTCGAAAATCGGCTGTTTTTTTAAAAAAAAAAGAAAAAAAATCGGTCGTCAATCAGCCGACGTTACCACCAACGGTAAAAAAATCGGCCGATTTTCGTCCCATCTATGGCCGGCATTATTACTTCTGTCCCTTGCAGAGAGCTCCGCTATTATATTTTACATGAATAAAGTCTTGCGGTTGCAACAATGTATCCATTTGTATCCATTTCGATACAGACGTTTTTATTCGGATACAAATAGATACATTGTTGCAACCGCAAAAATATAAAATATAATAGGAGGACTGGAATTCTTCTTTTTCTTCTTCTTGCAGGTCAAGGCTCATTAGCAGATTTTTTATTGGTAAAACGATCAGCCAATTTGCCCATCATTGCCAAATTTACCGATAAAAAAAAATGTGCCAAAACCCCGAAAAACGGCCGCCCAAATAACCCACTAACGGTGCGAAAATCGGCCAATTTTTTTTTTCGGACGAAAAATCGGCCGATTTTCGACCTGTCTCTTGCCTGCATTAAACTCTCCAGACAAACATTTACTGGCCAAGACTAGACTCTCTACCAAAACCCATGACACAAAAAGCACTGAGCTTACCGTGAGGTTCTTGACGTGCAGCTGAGGTTGCTCATCGTTAGTCGGTTTGATGACCATGTAGAAAGGAATGCTCATAGACTTGTGAAGGGAATCGCTGACTGAGATCATGAAGAAGTCCCCTGTGGGTTCTATGCCGCGATGATGAGACTGGACGTAGCGGACATACCCGGAGGTGACTTGCTGCAAGCTGAAGGAACCTTAAGAACAATATAAAGTCTAAGTCTGTCTCCATTCAAAATGTGTCACAGCTCCTAAATCTCCATTTTTCCAGACTCAAGTCCACCTGTCACCTTCACAACCGTCCCTCCTTGTAGATCGGTTTAAATAAAAGTACCATTTGTCTGATTCTCATGAGACATTTTTTTCAAGTCTGGTATTTGTGGATTGCCCAAAATGTAATTATTATTATTATTACACAGTATTTATAAAGCGCCAATAGTTCGCTCAGCGCTTTACATTACAAAGGGGGACAGAACATGTGACAGAACAATACCAATACAATGCAAAACATGAGGGAATCGAGGGCCCTGCTCTTTGGAGCTTACAATCTAGGAGGGAGGGGATGGTGGCACAGGAGGAGATAGCTGTGGGGGACGGAGTGGTAGGAAGAGTGGTGGAGGTCGGCAAGTTAGCAGGGGATGGGGTAGGCTTCCCTGAAGAGATGGGTTTTCAGGGTGCGCCTAAAAGAGAGGAGAGTAGGTGATAATCTGATGGGTTGGGGCAGGGAGTTCCAGAGGATGGGTGACACCCTAGGAGAAGTCCTGGAGGTGGGCATGGGAGGAGGAGACCAGGGAACTAGAGAGAAGGAGGTCTTGTGAGGAGCGGAGTGTGCGTGTTGGGTGGTACTTGGATATTAGGTCAGTGATGTAGTTCGGGGCAGTATGGTGGACGGCTTTGTACGTCAGTGTTAGGATTTTGAATTTGATCCATTGCGCAATCGGAAGCCAGTGGAGGGATTGGCAGAGGGGGGTGGCGGAGATGGAGCGGTTGGAGAGGTGAATGAGTCTGGCCGCCGTATTCAGGATGGACTGAAGCGGGGATAGCCAGCGGCGAGGCAGGCCAGTGAGGAGGGAGTTTCAGTAGTCGAGTCGTGATATGATGAGGGAGTGGATGAGCTGTTTAGTGGTTTCTGGGGTTAGGAACGTGCGGATTTTGGCGATGTTGCGGAGGTGGAGTCTGCACGAGTTTGTTAAAGATTGGACTTGGGGCTGGAAGGATAGGTTGGAGTCCAGAATGAATGTAATGTACAACATATAGGTATAAACTGTATACAGTCATGGCCAAAAATATTGTCCCTCCTGCATTTCTGTCAGATGATGCCAGAAAGTGGGTTGCAATTACAAATGTTTTAGCATTCTCGTGTTTTATTTCTTTTGTTTGTATTGGTATGACATAAAAAAGTGGGCACACAAAAAAGCCAAATCTGACACAATCCACGCAAAACCCCCAAAATGGACTGGACAAAATTATTGGCACCTTCTCAAAATTGTAAGAAATAATTGCATTCCAAGTTTGTGACGCTCCTGTAATTTGTCATTAAACTCCCCTGTATTAATTAACAGGTGCTGATAATATAGAAATCACACTGACAACCAGTTAAAATGTCGAAAAATTGACTCCACCTTTCTGTTTGTCTCTGTGTGCCACATGGAGCATGGAGAAGAGAAAGAGCAGCAAACAATTGTCTGAGGATTTGAGAACAAAAATGGTGGAAACGCATGGACAATCTTAAGGTTACAAGTCCATCTTCAGATATCTTAATGTTCCTGTGTCCACTGTGCACAACATTGTCAAGAAGTGTACAGCCCATGGCACTGTAGCTAATCTCCCTGGAAGTGGACGAAAGAGAAAAATTGATTAAAGATTGCAACCAAGGATTGTTGGAATGGTGGCTAAAGAACCTCGATCGACTTCCAGACAAATTTAAGCTGACCTTCAGGCACAGGGAAAACCTGCGTCCGCTCGCACTATACATCACCTTCTGAATGAAAAGGGATGCTATGGTAGGAGACCCAGGAGGACCCCACTGCTGACACAGAAACAGAAAAAAGCCAGATTGCAGTTTGGCAAAATCCTTTTGGGAGAATGTGCTGTGGACAGACAAAACAAAATGGCAGCTTTTTGGTAAAGCCCATCATTCTACTGTTTTCAGAAAAAGCAATGAGGCCTTTACAGAAAAGAATCCAGTCCCTCCAGTCACACATGGTGGGGGGTCACTGATGTTTTGGGGTTGCTTTGCTGCTTCAGGCATTGGATGTCTTGACCGTGTGCATGGCATTATGGAATCTGAAGACTACCAAAGAATCCTGGGTTGCAATGTAGATCCCGGTATCAGAAAGTTGGGTCTCCGTCAGAAGTCATGGGTCTTCCAGCAGGACTATGGCTCAAAACACACATCAAAAAGCCCCCAGAAATAGTTTCAGACAAAGTGCTGGAGAGGACTGAACTGGCCAGCAATGAGTCCAGATCTCAGTCCAATAGAGCTCCTCTGGAGAGATCTCAGAACATCAGTTGGGGAAAGGAACCCTTCCAATCTGAGAGACCTGGAGCAGTTGGCGAAAGAAGAGAGCTCCAAAATTCCAGTAGAGAGGTGGAAGAAACTCATTGATGGTTACAGAAAGCGATTGATTTCAGTTATTTTTTCCAAGGGGTGTGCTACCAAATATTACATGGAGGGTGCCAATAATTGTGTCCAGACCATTTTTGGGGTTTTGCGAGGAATGTGTCAGATTTAGCATTTTGTTTGTCCACTTTTTTGTGTCATACCAATACATACAAAAGAAATAAACATGAGAATGCTGAAACATTTGTAGTTGCAACAATTTTCTGGGTGAAGTGTATGTGTGTGTATATATATATATATACCGTATATTATATATACTGTCATGGCCAAAAATATAGACACTCCTGCATTTTCTTCAGATAATATATGAGAGAGAGAGAGAGAGAGAGAGTGTGTGTGTGTGTGTGTGTGTGTGTGTTCAGATAATATATTAGAATTATTGAAACTTATATTTATGGTATCTTTCCATGCATGTTTTTATTGTGTGCTCCTGGAGGGCAGTGACTGGTGTGAATGTACTAAATTCATAAATTATTGGCGCTCTAAAAATACTTGTAATAATAAATACATAAATAAACAGCAAAAAGAAAATTTTCTTTCTGATGCCCAGAGACAATCAGATATTCACTGGATCAACAATCTCTATTGTTAATTCTTATACAGTTTTAGACACATTTGTTAGTTAGCTTACAGTCAGTTGAAACAATGCTTCATTCAGGAGGAATCATCAAAAAATAATGGTAAAAAATAATAATAATAAAAAAAAAAAAAACAGCGTCAAAATATCAGCTCTGGGGTAAAGGGGCATAAGGAGTAAATTAGTATTGATTAAGGTTAAGTAAGGATTATGCTTTTAAACTGGAATACAATTTCATCTTATTTCTAAGAGGACAACATTGTACCTGTTACTTTATACAGTTTTGGACACATTTGCTGGCACCCTCATAGTTCATTGAAACAATGCCTCCTAGAAAACTGACCAAAGCAACTTTATATATATCTGCATGTCTTCAGTATGTCAGAGTAACGCAAAGAAGTATGAAATGAGATAAATGTTGGCTTATTCTACAAATATATTCTAAAATGGCCTGGACATTTTTACACTATATTGCCATAAGTATTGGTCGGCCTGCCTTTCCATGCACATGACCTTTAATGGCCCCCCTGCCTTAGTCCGTAGGGTTCAATATTGAGTTGGCCCCGCCCTTTGCAGCTATAACAGCTTCAACTCTTCTGGGAAGGCCGTCCACAAGGTTTAGGAGGGTGTCTATGGGAAGGTTGGACCATTCTTCCAGAAGCACATTTGTCAGGTCAGGCACTGATGTCGGGGGAGGAGGCCTGGCTCGCAGTCTCCGCTCTAATTCATCCCAAAGGTGTTCTATGGAGTTGAGGTCAGGACTCTGTGCAGGACAGTCAAGTTCCTCCACCCCAAACTGGCTCCTCCATGTCTTTATGGACCTTGCTTTGTGCACTGGTGCGCAGTCATGTTGGAACAGGAAGGGGCCATCCCCAAACTCTTCCCACAAAGTTGGGAACATGAAATTGTCCAAAATGTCTTGGTATGCTGACGCCTTATGAGTTCCCTTCACTGGAACTAGGGGGCCAATCCCACCCCCTGAAAGCAACCCCACACCATAATCTCCCCTCCACCAAACTTCACACTTGGCACAATGCAGTCAGATAAATAACGTTCTCCTGGCAACCGCAAAACCTAGACACGTCCATCGGATTACCAGACAGAGAAGTGTAATTGGTCACTCCAGAGAACACGCCTCCACTGCTCTAGAGTCCTGTGGCGGCCTGCTTTACACCACGGCATCCGACGCTTTGCATTGCACTTGGTGATGTAAGGCTTGGATGCAGCTGCCCGGCCATGGAAACCCATTCCATGAAGCTCTCTACGCACTGTTGTTGGGCTCATCTGAAGGCCACACCAAGTTTGGAGGTCTTTAGCTATTGACTCTGCAGACAGTTGGCAACTTCTGCGCACTGTGCGCTTCAGCATGCGCTGAGCCCGCTCTGTCATGTGACGTGGCCTACCACGTGGAGTTGCTGTCGTTCCCAGTTGCTTCCACTTATTATAATCGCACTAACAGTTGAGCGTGGAATATTTAGTAACCAGGAAATGTCACGGATGGACTTATTGCCCAGGTGGCCACTTATCACGGGACCACGCTTGGAGTCACTGAGCTCCTGAGAGCGACCCATTCTTTCACCAATTTTTGTAGAAGCAGTCTGCATGCCTAGGGGCTTGATTGTATACACCTGTGTCCATGGAGGGGATTGGAACACCTGAATCACATGATTGGGAGGGGATTGGAACACTAGAATCACATGATATGGAGGGGATTGGAACACCTGACTCACATGATTGGGAGGGGATTGGAACACTAGAATCACATGATATGGAGGGGATTGGAACACCTGACTCACATGATTGGGAGGGCTGGCCCAATACTTTTGGCAATATAGTGTATATAAATTGGGACAGATCATGGCATTACAAAACCAGCACACATAGGGGGCGTCCTATTGGTACGCTGTTCAAAAATTTCAGTAACTATGGAAAAGACAAAGACTGACAATAGAGGACCTGGGAATATAACATACTTATTTTTATCTCAGAGGCCGACTTTTCTGAGCCAGGCATGGGCAGCGTGTTCTCCAGATATCCGAATTGTGGCTGCGTCTCCATGAAGAATATTAAATTGTCAGCCAGGGTGTCAGGGTCAGAGGCGTTCAGGTGGGCTGGGGTGACTAGAGACGAAGACCCTTCATCCACCACAAATATATCACCTGTAAATACACAAAAGGATAGATAAAAAGTATCCACATTTAGGCTAGGTTCACATCTTGTGTCTGCCGCAAACTCGTGCAAAATCGCACACTTTCCAGACATGTACAGAAACACACTGCCGTCTAGCAGATGCACAGCGTGCCATCAATTACTAACCATGTGGTTCAGTGCAGCACAATTTTGAAAAAGGAGTCAGGGACTTCCTTTGCGCATTTCTCGCACACAGAGCAGTTCATGAAAGGAATGGGCTGCCTTACACACGACGCACAATGTGCACGCTCGGTCGCACATGTATGATGTGAACCTAGCCTTAACCTATTTATGTGTTCATTCAAATTGTCCAATACTGTCCTACAAATATTATATTATATTGGATGTAAGCTATAATGCAAAGAATGAAAAATTATTTTTTTCTATTTTTAACAGCGTACGTTTAAAAAAAATTGGTTTTACTGTTAAACAAAAGCATACATTTTAGTTTATAATTTGTCCTGTTTAAAATTACACTAAGATGATGTTTCTGCTACAAAACATCATCAAAACATTAATAGTGAAAAAAAAATATCAGCAGCAAAAGAATGACTCTGGGAAGAAGGAGTTAATTAGGGATGATTAGGATTTACTAAGGATTCATGTGTCTAAGCCCTGGTTCACACTGATGCGGTGCGAATTCCGCGGTGCGAATTCCGCACCACATCAGAATCGCACTCCGTTCATGCGAACCGGGTGTGTATGTTACGTTAACAACACCCCGATAGCGGTCTGCAAAACGCGGTGCGATGTGCAGAATCGAAATGCATAGATGTGAATACCCATGCGATCCGACTCTGGTCCTGAACGTTTTTGGTGCGGTGCGATTAGAGCCATCCAAAATACATGGCTCCAATCGCACCTCGCACAAATCGCATGTGATTTGTACAGGAATGCAGTGCAGTTGATCCTGTGCGAATCACATGGGATTTACCGCACTGCACTGGTGTGAACCCAGGCTTAATCGGAATATGTTTTAGTCCGGGTTCACATTGATGCGGTGCGTAATTCGCAGCGTTTTCTGTGCGAATTCCGCACCGCATCAGAATCGCACCCCGTTCCTGCAAACCGCTGCGGGTGTGTATGTTAAGTTAATAACACCCCAACATCGGTCTGCAAAACGCAGTGCAATGTGCAGAATCGGATCACATAGGTGTGAATACCCATGCGATCCGATTCTGGTGAGGACCCAAAAAAGGGTCCTGCACGTTTTTGGTGCGGGTGCGGTGCAAATAGAGCCATACAAAATGTACAGCTCCGATTGCACCGCACACAAATCACATGTGATTTGTACAAGAATGTGGTGCAGTTCCTGTGCAAATCACATGGGATTTACCGCACCCCACTGGTGTGAACCCGAGCTTAATCGGAATGTGTTTTAGTCCGGGTTCACACTTATGCGTCCCCATTAGTCCCCATTAGTTCAGGATCATTTGATTACTTTGTCCCCCCATTTCTGGTCCCCATTAGTTCAGAATCATTTGATTACATTGTTTCCCCATTTTTGATCCCCATTAGTTTCAAATCATTTGGTTACTTTGTTCCCCTATTTTTGGTCCCCATTATTTCAGGATCATTTGATTGCTTTGTCCCCCCATTTTGGTCCCCATTAGTTCAGGATCATTTGATTGCTTTGTCCCCCCATTTTGGTCCCCATTAGTTCTGGATCATTTGATTGCTTTGTCCCCCCCATTTTTGGTCCCCATTAGTTCTGAATCATTTGGTTACTTTGTTCCCGTATTTTTAGTCCCTATTACTTTAGGATCATTTGGTTACTTTATCCCTTCATTTTTTGTTCCCATTAGTTCAGGTTAATTTGGTTACTGTGCCCCACCCCCATTTTTTGTCCAAATTAGTTCAAGATAAATTGACTATTTAATTTTCCTATTTTTGGTCCCCATTAGTTCTGGATCATTTGGTAACTTAGTTACCTATTTTTAGTCCCCATTAGCTCAGGTTCAATTGGTTAGTCTGCCCCCCCCCCCCACCCCATTTTGTGTCCAAATTAGTTCAGGATAAATTGATTATTTCATCCCCCCATTTTAGTCCCCACTAGTTCAGGATGATTTGGTTACTTTGTCCCCCCATTTTGGTCCCCATTAGTTCTGGATCATTTGATTACTTTGTTCCCCTATTTTTAGTCCCCATTAGCCCCCATAAGTTCATATTTAATAAAAATAGGCTCTATATGTATACATTTGTGAGGAAATGGGTAGCAGATGTTTATAAAATAGTATAACTATATTCCTTCATTGGTGGTTGTCAGTTTTTGTACTGAAGGATTAGAATGTGAATAGCTTTCTCAATATTTAATGTGATGATCACTACATGCACCTCCACCTAATAGGTACTCACCGGCAGTTGTGGCCCCCAAATTATAAGTCATGCATTTTGGTGTAATGTCTTTGTCAGGAGCTCCTGATGAAGACATTACACCGAAATGCGTTGAGCGTGCTGAGGAGCTCCTCTGGTGGTGGGGTGAGGAATATGGTCATTTCTCCGATCTATGCACATTAAATCGGCGGCTATCCAGCATCCATATCATGATTCTTGTGATTAATATGCGAGTTGCTTTTTATAGGTTTTAACCATTAGCTGCCAATGGCCGTTTGGCGGCTTCAGATGTGTCTCTCCATTCCGGGTGCACGCCATTTGGTGTGCTCCCGCACATGCGCAGTTTGCGCTAATGCAGAGCGGCGCAGCAGTGCGATCTGTCACCGCCCGTGCACCTCGGACACGGCCGATGACAGATCCGAGTACCGGCTCCCGTTGCTGGTACCATGTGACCTGCTGTGACCAATCACAGCAGGTCACATGACAGCTGTATACATGGATGGCTTCATTCATGATGCCATCCATTGTATACTAGTGCCTAGCTGTGAATGGTCACAGCTAATCACATGCACATGTCATGTGATTAGCTGTGACCAAATCACAGCTAAGCACAAAAAAAAAAAAAAAAAAAGAAGCTGAATGAATCGATTTCATTCAAGTAAATGCTTGCTTATAGCAAAGTAATTCTTTGCTATAAGCAAATTGTGTAAAAAAAAAAAAAAAAAAATACTGATCACTTCCCCAAAGTAGTACAATGTTACTATGGTAACATTGTACTACTTTGGTCATAGTAAAATATGAAAAAAAAATCTTAAAAAAATAAAAAAAAATGTAATAAAAAATTAAATATAATAAAAAAATAAAAAAAAATTAAAAAAAAAAAAATATATATTTTTTTTTCATACTGTCACTAGTCAGTGTCCCTGTTCACTGCCATGCCAGTTATATGATGATGCTGTACTGCACTGGTGACAGTATGTAAAAAAAAAATAGTGAAAATTTTTTTAATTTTTTCATTTTCCGAAAAATTATGACAAAAAAATACAATTTCAAAAAACTCGCCATGCCTCTTATGAAGTACGTCGGACTGTCTACTCTGCAAAAAGGGGTCATTTGGAGATATCTGTACTATTCTGACATTCTTGGACCTCAAGAAATTAGATTGTCCGTCAGTACTTCAGGATTGATCAATATTCAGATCTATACCATAGTTTGTGAACTCTATAACTTTCCTACAAACTAAAAAAAACATCCTAATTTGGGTTATTTTCACCAAAGACATGTAGCAGAATACATCTCGGCCTAAATTTATGAAGAACAATTATTTATTTGTAAACTTTTATAACAGAAACAAAGAAAAATGTGTTTTTTTTTCAAAATTTTTGGTCTTTTTTTGTTAATTTAGCAAAAAATAAAAACCCCAGCGGTGATTAAATACCACCAAAAGAAAGCTCTAGTTGTGTGAAGAAAATGATAAAATTTTGGTTTGGGTACAATGTTGTATGACCGCGCAATTGTCATTCAAAATGTGAGAGCGCTGAAACCTGAAAAATGGCCTGGGCAGGAAGGGGGAAAATTGCCCGGTATTGAAACGGTTAATAAAACAGTATTGCACCATGAGAAACATTTTTTTCTTTTGGGCATTCCTCTGAACATCTTACGATGGATCAATAAAGATTTCCACCATGGGGATAGATGATTAATGCCCATGTGGTCCTGCCCAATATTTGGTGCTTGTATTTACCAAGCAATCCTCTGACCATAAGGTGTGGTGGATTGGAAGTGGTGTTACACGATTTGGAGCTATGATATATGTGTATATTGACCTTTCTAAAATTTAGGGGTCAAAACTGCTGGTCTGTACAGTCCTATTGGGTGGTGTACAGTCCTTTTGGGTGGTGTACATTCCTATTGGGTGGTGTACATTCCTATTGGGTGGTGTACATTCCTATTGAGTCTCTACAGTCCTATTGGGTGGTGTACAGTCCTTTTGGGTGGTGTACATTCCTATTGGGTGGTGTACATTCCTATTGAGTCTCTACAGTCCTATTGGGTGGTATACAGTCCTTTTGGGTGGTATACAGTCCTATTGGGTGGTGTACATTCCTATTGGGTCTGTACAGTCCTATTGGGTGGTGTACATTCATATTGGGTCTGTACAGTCCTATTGGGTGGTGCACTGTCCTATTGGGTCTGTACTGTCCTATTGGGTGGTGCACTGTCCTATTGGGTCTGTACTGTCCTATTGGGTGGTGTACTGTCCTATTGGGTGGTGTACAGTCCTATTGGGTTTGTACAGTTCTATTTATTTATTTAACTATTTCAGGTACTTATATAGCGCCGTCAATTTTACGCAGCGCTTTACATATATATTGTACATTCACATCAGTCCCTAACCCTCAAGGGGCGTACAATCTAAGGTCCCTAACTCACATTCATACATACACATACTAGGGACAATTTAGACAGCAGCCAATTCACCTACCAGCATGTCTTTGGAGTGTGGGAGGAAACCGGAGTACCCGGAGGAAACCCACGCAGGCACAGGGAGAACATGCAAACTCCAGACAGGTGGTGTCGTGGCTGGGATTCGGACCAATGACCCGAGTACTGCCAGGCGGAAGTGCTAACCATTTAGCCACTGTGCTGACCTATTGGGTCTGTACAGTCCTATTGGGTGGTGTACAGTGCTAATGGGTGGTGTACAGTCCTATCAGATGGTGTACAGTCCTATTGGGTCTGTACAGTCCTATTGGGTGGTGGTCAGTGCTGGGACAAGATGTGTGAGCATTATGTGTAAGCAAAAATCCCCCCCCCCACACAAAAAATCCAGCACTAATCTGCATGCTTACTCCCTAAGCATAAATTTCCCCTCCTCCCTGTACAAATTTGACTCCCTTCTAAAATTCCCCCTTCCGGCACATATCGATGCTGCCCTTATCCCCTCTCCCTGAATCACCCCACCTAGCAGAAGTCCTCTACCCCTCAGATTTCCCCTCTGAGCACAAATTCTCTCCCCCCCAAAGCCCCCCTCCCAACACAAATCCCCCCCCCCCCAATTTCCCCCTCCTAGCACAAATCTTCTTGCCCCCAAAATTTCCCCTCCTAGCACAAATAGCCCCAATCATCCCTACCAGCAAAAATCCCCTCCCCCCCCCCAAAAAAAATCCTCTACTAGCACAAATCTCCTCCCCTCTCTACCATATGACCAATTCTAGCACAAACCCCCCAAATTTCCCTCCAAGCACAAATCCTCTTCCCCCATCCCCCCTCCAAACAAAAATCCCTCCAAATTACCACTACTAGCACCCCCTCTCAAATTTCCCCTCCTATAACAACTTTTACCCCCTGTCATCCTCCAAATTCCCCCTTACAACACAAATCCGTTTCCCAAATCTCCTTGCAGCACCCCCTCCACCTCCCATGATACCAAAGTGCCCAGGGCAGCACCCCCTCCTGCCCACCCCTTGTCCTGGCCCTGATGGTGGTGCACGTGGTGATCATCATTTTGAACAATGAGAAGATTCACATTTTGGCACTTCTATGTCTGGATATGTTGATGGACACTTTAATACATCAGTGGTTCATATAGTGAACTCGGTGTAGAGTTATTCATCCTGAGGTCATCACAGAGGACAAGGGGGCGCTCTTTACATCTGGAGGAAAAGAAATGTAATCTCCAAACAAGGAAAGGTTTCTTCACAGTGAGAGCTGTGAAAACGTGGAATAGAATCCCTCAAGAGTTGGTTCTGGCCAGCTCAGTGGATTGCTGTAAGAAAGTGCCCACTGCGCATGCGCGAGAAGCGCTGCGCTTTGTGATTGGTCCGGCGTCTTCTCGGACCTGTCATGTGTCCCAGAAGACGCCGTACTTACGGAGCGAAAAATACGGTATATCGTTTTTTAAGTTCTAGCGCTGCGCTATTATTATTATGAATTTCTAGCAGTGCTGCTCATCAGGATTATATCTGCTTTGTACTTGTTGATTGGAGTGTCTGGCGGATGTATTCGGCACAATAGCAGCTCGCAGTGTTTTGAGGCATTTTTGTTTCATTTATGTAGATTCAGTCACAATTCCAAAAATGAAGAGGTGAAGCGTCTTCCGCGCTGTCTGCCGTCTTGATTCATAAGGGATATTTTTAGCCACCTACTTTCCGGCTATAACATATGGTAAGTCGCGCTCGTCGCGGAGATGCTTTGGATGGATGCTTAATTACCTTCCACTCCAACGGCTCCGGAGCGGAACTGTGACCTCGTTAGCCGCATGGTACTCACCAATGTGCATGATAGGTGGCTGATTATTGACAGGCGTTAGAGTGATGTTCAGATCGTAGACGGGGAGGTTGGCGTGAAGAGGAATCGGTGGGGGAAGAGGGCCATTGAAGCAACAGGCGTCGGCGGTAGTGGAGTCCCCATCGGAGACTATGAGCGTAACCGTATCTGCCTGGGCATGGGGTCCAATCTCGCCTCCTGAAGGTGCAGAAAAACATGTTAAGTACCAAGAAATTAGGCCAAGGTTCAGAAAAAAGCACACAAAAAAAACCAAAAACTAAAGTCATATCCATAGCCAGAAATGAGCAAGCAGTCTGAACGGGGCTGCTGTTAGAAAAAACCTCGAAAACCCCCCCAAAACAGTCAGTCCTCATGCACACGGGACGTTTTGGTAACACTGGTAACGTTAGCTGTGTAAAGTCACGTTAAAACATGAGTTTTTCAGCTTTTTTTTAGCATTTTTGCATTGGCGTTTTGCTGCGTTTTTTGTTTTTCCACTTTTTTTAACCAAAAAATACTATTTTTTTGGGTAAAAAAAAGTCCAAAAATGCTGTTTTGATGCATTTGTAAGCGCTTTCTGACATTAGAGCATTTTTACAGCTACAAAAACTCCTCTAGACATCCACTAGTCCTGGGGGGTTTTTTCAGCTGAGGTTTTTCCGCTTTTTGTTACCGTTTTTGCATTGGCATTTAACCAAAAAATACTATTTTGCAAAGCTGTGTAAAGTCACGTTAAAAACGTGAGTTTTTCAGATTTTTTTTAGCATTCGTACATTGGCATTTAGCGGCGTTTTGCTGCTTTTTTTTGTTTTTTCGCTTCTTTTAACCAAAAAATACTATTTTATTTTGGTCAAAAAAAGTCCAAAAACGCTGTTTTGCCACATTTTTCAGCACTTTCCGGCATTGGAGCATTTTTACAGCTACAAAACTCCTCTAGAAACCCACTAGTCCTGGGTTCATGCCGATCACCCTCCCTGCCCACATTGGATATACCCAGCTGCCTGGCCCCCCCTCCTGGCATGGGCTCCGTACAGGAGCACCGGTGGTACCCCGTTATCCACGGCCCTGAGTGCAGTTGGTATCACTCCGCTGGAACAGGAGCCGGCACTACAGAGGAGGCATCTGCTAATGCGGCTCTTGCTCCCTACTACAGCTCCAACTTTACAAGTGGACCCTCTGCATTGTACTCTGGGATGGCGGGTCAGCAAGTCCATACCGCGATCTACCAGTCACCTGGCCGCAATCTACTTTTAGATCATGATCTACTGGTTGCTGACCCCTGGTCTATACTTTACAATTATTAATATGATCAATTAATTCAGAACTGTGAAGACCCAATTAACTATAAACTTTGTGACCCCCCCTCAGCTGATATCAAATATATTGATTGTTTTGTCTAGGAGATGATGCAAAAGAGTAAAATTTAATGCAGGACCCTCAGCACCCAGTTAATGATAGACTTTGTGCCTCCCACCCCCAGTTGATGCAGAATATGCCACTTGTTTTGTCTATGTAGCAGTACCCTCTAGTGCGCTACTAGAATAGTGTAGTATGTTACAGGCACAATCATTGTGTACGACTCATAGTAGTTGTGAGTCTTGTGATTGAGGTCGGGTTATTGCAGGTCAGCTGGATGACTCAACAGGTTGTGGCTCTTTCGCCTCCTCCTAACTCCGGAGGACCATAGAACCTTCCGGAAGTCGGTAAGAAGAAAGGGATGGAGGTTAATCTACATATTCATGGGGGGTCTGGCCAATCCCAGGTTTGGAGGCCCTGGTAGAGTGATGGACTGGCCTATAAATATGGGAGAGTCAGATTGACAAGGGAGTCAGGTGGAAGATGGAGTGCTGAGGAGACTGACTGTGCCTGGTAAGGGGGCCTCTCGGTCTGAGGGTGGCTGGCTTCTAGACTGGGCTCAGGCTGGCTCAGGAGGATAAATTGTGCAGAGAGGATGGAATCAAGGCCTGAAGCAGCAGGGAGCAAAGAGGACAGTGTGAGTACAGCAGCATACTTTGGGATCTACAAAGGGAAAGACTGCCAAATTCCTAAGGACAGCACTGGGCTCAATCCTTAATCCTTGTCCCAGGAGATCTTCTGAGAAGCCAGGAGGGTTGGTGGAGCTTGCAGGCTTTGGAGCTGAGAGCAGCTCTATAAGGGGACAGAAGACGTCTCCTCATGTGGCTACAAGACGTAAAGTGATTTTCGAAAGACTGCTACTTCCTCCCACGTAAAGGACAGCTGCTACTGATCTGCAATGACTGACAGCTTTCAGGAAAAGAACAGTCCAGGATCTGTTTTTGTACATCGGAGGGAAGTGTCCCCCTTCCATTGATTCAAGCCAAACTGGGCATCCCATACTCCCTATTTCCCTATCCAAGTTGAATTCCCCTAATAAAACAACAAAACCAAGCCATGGACTGGTCACTGTCTTTGGATTCAAGTCTGTGTGAGAAATACCTGTTGGCTGACTGTGCGGAGGGACACTTAGGAGTACCCACAACACAGCAGCCCATATGAGGGTAGCTCTACATCTAGGCCAGTGGTCTCCAAACTTTCTAAATTAAGGGGCAGTTTACTGTCCTTCAGACTTTGAGGGGGATGGATTGTGGCTAGTGGGAGTAGAGAATGTCCAAGCGCCAATAGCCCCCTCACTGGTTTTAGTGGGATGAATAGTGCCCCATCATTGGTATCAGTGGGGGGAATAGTGCCCCATCATTGGTGTCAGTGGGAGGAATAGTGCCCCATCATTGGTATTAGTGGGAGGAATAGTGCCCCATCCTTGGTATCAGTGGGAGGAATAGTGCCCCATCATTGATATCAGTGGGAGGAATAGTGCCCCATCCTTGGTATCAGTGGGAGGAATAGTGCCCCATCATTGGTATCAGTGGGAGGAATAGTGCCCCATCATTGGTATCAGTGAGAGGAATAGTGCCCCATCATTGGTATCAGTGGGAGGAATAGTTTCCCATCATTGGTGTCAGTGGGAGGAATAGTGCCCCATCATTGGTATCAGTGGGAGGAATAGTGCCCCATCATTGGTATCATAGGAGGAATAGTGCCCCATCATTGATATCCGATAATCCCTATTTCCCTATCCAAGTTGAATTCCCCTAATAAAACAACAAAACCAAGCCATGGACTGGTCACTGTCTTTGGATTCAAGTCTGTGTGACAAATACCTGTTGGCTGACTGTGCGGAGGGACACTTAGGAGTACCCACAACACAGCAGCCCATATGAGGAATAGTGCCCCATCATTGGTATCATAGGAGGAATAGTGCCCCATCATTGGTATCATAGGAGGAATAGTGCCCCATCATTGGTATCATAGGAGGAATAGTGCCCCATCATTGGTATCAGTGGGAGGAATAGTGCCCCATCATTGGTATTAGTGGGAGGAATAGTGCCCCATCCTTGGTATCAGTGGGAGGAATAGTGCCCCATCATTGGTATCAGTGGGAGGAATAGTGCCCCATCATTGGTATCAGTGGGAGGAATAGTGCTCTTTCAAAGGTATCAGTGGGAGGAATAGTGCCCCATCATTGGTATCATAGGAGGAAGAGTGCCCCATCATTGGTGTCAGTAGGAGGAATAGTGCCCCATCATTGGTATCAGTGGGAGGAATAGTGCCCCATCATTGGTATCAGTGGGAGGAATAGTGCTCTTTCAAAGGTATCAGTGGGAGGAATAGTGCCCCATCATTGGTATCATAGGAGGAAGAGTGCCCCATCATTGGTGTCAGTAGGAGGAATAGTGCCCCATCATTGGTATCGGTGGGAGGAATAGTGCCCCATCATTGGTATCAGTGGGAGGAATAGTGCCCCATCATTGGTATCAGTGGGAGGAAGAGTGCCCCATCATTGGTATTGATGGGAGGAATAGTGCCCCATCATTGGTATCAGTGGGAGGAATAGTGCCCCATCATTGGTGTCAGTGGGAGGAATAGTGTCCCATCATTGGTATCAGTGGGAGGAATAGTGCCCCATCATTGGTATTATTGGGAGGAATAGTGCCCCATCATTGGTTTTATTGGGAGGAATAGTGCCCCATCATTGGTATTATTGGGAGGAATAGTGCCCCATCCTTGGTATTAGTGGGAGGAATAGTGCCCCATCATTGGTATTATTAGGAGGAATAGTGCCCCATCACTGGTATCAGTGGGAGGAATAGTGCCCCATCATTGGTATCAGTGGGAGGAATAGTGCTCCTTCAAAGGTATCAGTGGGAGGAATAGTGCTCCTTCAAAGGTATCAGTGGGAGGAATAGTGTCCCATCATTGGTATTAGTGGGAGGAATAGTGCCCCATCATTGGTATCGGTGGGAGGAATAGTGCCCCATCATTGGTATCAGTGGGAGGAATAGTGCCCCGTCATTGGTATCAGTGGGAGGAATAGTGCCCCATCATTGGTGTCAGTGAGAGGAATAGTGCCCCATCATTGGTATCAGTGGGAGGAATAGTTCCTCATCATTGGTATCGGTGGGAGGAATAGTGCCCCATCATTGGTATCAGTGGGAGGAATAGTGCCCCATCATTGGTATCAGTGGGAGGAATAGTGCCCCATCATTGTTGTCGGTGGGAGGAATAGTGCCCCATCATTGGTATCAGTGGGAGGAATAGGGACCCATCAGCGAGAGGAATAGTGCCCCAATGGCTGAATAAAGGCAAGCAGAGAGCTGCATCCAGTCCCCTGGGCCACAGTTTGGAGGCCAGTGGTCTAGGTGATGCTTTCAAGGAGTAGAAATTTCCACAGCCAGCACTTTGGTCCACTTTGACATCACCATATACAGTCAGGACAAGCTGTGGCCACTGGGGGACAAGGCCCTCCTCCTCACAACCCTGGCTTAGAGGTTTTGGAGGTCTATGAGCAGGGGGTTTAATTGGAACCTGGAAGCCCCCTTTAACAATACTGTTCTCCACCATGTTGATTTCTAAGAGGTGCATAGCTATGCTATCAGCCCCTTGAGGCTTCTAGAATATTTTTGCACTTAGTGACACACTCTTTAAGCATTTGTGGTCAAGTTAGAATTCGAATTCTGCAGTCACTGTATATAGCCGTATCCTCATCTGCTAATATTGTAGTTAAATATTCTAAACTACAAACAATCTTTTTTTTTTTACACAAAGTTGAATATTTGGAGCATCTGTTGTGCTGTTTCGTCCGGGGAAAGAAGATTGTTTTTCAAGCAGAAAATATTTATTTTAGGAAGAACATTTTGGAAAGTTGGATTTTGACAGGTGCCTCGGCAGGAAAGACGTCAACCCGTCGTGTCAGCAAATTAGAATTTTAAAAAGGTGATTAATAACCGTGGAATTCATTAAAGCCTGTTGATTTGCCTTGGCAGGTTGTGTGGTATTGCCAGTTGTCACAAAAACAAAATGGGATAGAAAGAGCGAGATTTCTGATGGGTGAGAGAGAATATTGAACATAGAGACTGCTCGCCTGTTATTGAGCTGACTTCTTCCGGGCTGAGAAGTGCGGTACGACTCAGAAGGGAAATAATAACTTGGGAGAAAATGAACAATTTAAAGAGTTCATGGAGTAAGACATATCAGTCTCTGACCCGCTGGAGCTTACACTCTAATCCCCCCTTTACAGTCATAAGACTTTCCCATTGGCCCTGATTCGTGAAGCTGCAATATCACTTTACGTATATGTGAACCCATCTTGTTTGCTCTCTTTTGGTCGGGTAAATATATCATTGTAAGTGTTATCTTGTATCTGTTCATAAAGTGAAAAATTAATGTTGATTCTGCCAAAAATCCAATAATATGATAACTTCCTGTGATCTCTGTCTGTGCTGCACTCTTATCAGTTACATTCTTTCAGGTTATCTCTGTAGACTATAGAACATCTTCCCCTTTTGGTGAAGAAGAGGAGAGGAAGGTGTTCTGTAGTTTTATTTAGGGATGAGCTTGTGTTTGTTCTGAACTGGGACCATATTAAGTGAATGATGTCATGTACACATGTACATCAGCTGTGGGTCAGGGAATCCATGCCCGCCATCTTATTGGCCCAGGAATGACAGCCGATATTCAGGTTTAGACCTGAACCTGCTTAGGAGCAGACACACAAGTTCATCCCTAGTCCTAATATCTGTACAAGCTCATCCCTAGCCCTAGTCCAAACGCATCCCCAATCCAAAATCATCCCTAGTCCTAGTCCAAACTCATCCTTAGTCCAAACTCATCCCCAATCCAAACTCATCCCTAGTCCTAGTCCGAACTCATCCCCAATCCAAACCCATCCCTAGTCCAAGCTCATCTTCTGTCTAAACCCGTCCCTAGTCCTAATACATGCTGAACCCCAGTCCAGGCTCATCCCTAATCCTAATACAAGCTCATCCAAAGTCCAAGATAATTTCTAGTCCAAGCTCATTCCTGGTGCTAACGCAACCGCATTTCTATTCCAAGCTCATCCCCAGTCCAAATACTAGTTCATCCCCAGTACAGGCTCATCCCTAATCCAACCTCATTCCTAGTCCATGCTCATTCCTAGCTCAAGCTCATTTTTATTCCTAGTACAAACTCACCTCTATTCCAAGCTCATCCCTAGTCCAAATACAAGCTGATTCCTAGCCCAAGCTCAAGCCTACTCCTAATAATAGCACATTCCTAGTCCAAGATCATCCCTAGTCCAAGCTTATCCCTGGATCTAATACAAGCTCATCCCCAGTCCAACCACTCCCTAATTCAAACTCACCCCTAATCCAAACTCATCTCCAGTGATAATACAAGCTCATCCCCAGTCCTAGTCCAAACTCATCCCCAGTCCAAACTCATCCCTAGTGATAATACAAGCTCATCCCCAGTCCTAGTCCAAACTCATCCCTAGTCCAAACTCATCCCTAGTCCAAACTCATCCCTAGTCCAAACTCATCCCTAGTCCAAACTCATCCCTAGTCCAAACTCATCCCCAGTCCAAACTCATCCCTAGTGATAATACAAGCTCATCCCCAGTCCTAGTCCAAACTCATCCCCAGTCCAAACTCATCCCTAGTGATAATACAAGCTCATCCCCAGTCCTAGTCCAAACTCATCCCTAGTCCAAACTCATCCCTAGTCCAAACTCATCCCTAGTCCAAACTCAACCCTAGTCCAAACTCAACCCTAGTCCAAACTCATCCCTAGTCCAAACTCATCCCTAGTCCAAACTCATCCCTAGTCCAAACTCATCCCTAGTCCAAACCAATGTATAAACAAATACAATAACAGTGCTACTACCCATACGTTATGAATTGAGAAAGACCATGTGTGCCCGATCCGCAGTTGCACAACTGTACACAACACTTGGGAAAGGAAAGGATCCACATGACCGTCTCCAAACTCATCCCTAGTCCAAAACCATCCCTAGTTCTAAAATAAGTTGATTCATAGGCCAGACTCATACCCAGACCTAATACAAGCTCACCCGCAGTCAAGGCTCATCCCTAGTCCAAGGTCATACCTAATCCTAATACAAGCTCATCCATTGTCCAAACTCATCCCAAGCATTGTTAATTTTTGGTCAAATTGATTGATTTAGTTATAGTCATAGTCTTTTGACTAAAATGCCATTTTAGTTTTAGTCGTATTTTAGTCATCTGTCACCCTAGGACAGAAAATGTGTTGCTGGCAGTATCACCAGATAAAAATAAAGGGGGAAAAATGAAAGTAGCAAAATTATGCAGCCATCACATCTAAGGACTGGTAAGCTGTGATATATTACATTTTGGTCTTGGGTTTACAGTAGATACATTTAGGTGCACTTTCAGATTCCTTAAGTGCTGTTGTAGGCATGATAAACCGGGGCCACTGGCTACATGAGATGAATAACAATTTACCAACGTGTACTTCCATTCTTAAAGGGAACCAGACCATGTAGTTCCTAGGATTCCACTGCTAGGGGTGAGATTGCTGGATAGTAAGCCTCCATGCTGCACTCTAGAAGGTGAGAAAGTGCCATGAAAACAGATAGTAAAAAAAAGGCAAAAAATGGAATTATGACCGGAAGGTAAGTTAGTGGAGGTAGTTGATGTGAAGGAGAGAAGGAGAAGAATGCAAAAGTAAAAAAGGACACATAGACGGGCTTCTTCCAATCGCCAGTCCTGGTTCAGCTGGTGATTGGTGGGTTGGGCTGAGGAGGGGCTGGGTTTGCACCCCTGCCTGCCATAGTGCCCACTGCCAGAAAAGCCACAGCCACGTAGAATGCTCCTATAGAAGGCCATCTGCTGACAGTCCTGTGCCGAGTCTGACTCCTCAGTGTCACCGCACACTGCATATACTCAGCAACTTCTGTGTATCTGCCCCCCCCCCCCACCGTCCTTTCCTAGTGTCATTCTTCCCTGCTAGCAGCCTCTGCTTTGACCCCCAATACACCTGTCCTGACTGCCGGAAACAGCCCAGCTCATCCCCCTCTTCCCCATCCCCCCCAACTCTGCTCACAGAATGCTTGAGATCTGCACAATTCTATGCTGGGAAAGGTGGGCTGGAAGGGAGTCGAGTCTTTACTAAGGTGGGGGAGGGTGGGAGGGGACCAAGGAAGGGTGGTCTGTATTAAGAGAGGGCTTGTATTGAGGACTGCCTATACTGAGGATATGGGCTGGCAACGTAAACCGCGCCCATTTCTTTTTTGCCGTGGTTAGACCACACCTACTAATGTGATATGTGAAGGTAAGTGAGACTATCTACATATATATACAGTTGTGTTCAAAATATTAGCAGTGTGTTGAAAAAAGTGAATAAAGCTGAAAATCCTTCTAATAGCTTTTATTTCCATCCAGACAAATGCATTGGGAACACGACACATTCTATTCCAAATCAAAACATGAAGAAAAATACATCAAATTTGTGTTGTTCCTCTAAAAACATTGAAGAAAAGTGAATATTAGACGGTTCAAAAAAATCGCAGTGTTTGTATTCTTCTTTACAAACTCAAACATTCACTATATAAACTGAGAAATGTTTGAAGATTTTGCTTTCCTTTGAATGACTTCATGAATATTTGGTTGTAGTCGCACTGTTTCTGAGAACTGCTGTACATCTGTGTTGCATGGAGTCCCCCAACTTCTGGCCCCTGTGATCAGGTATTCCAGCCCAGGATGATTGGACCACATTCCACAGTTCTTCTCTATTTCTTGGTTTTGCCTCAGAAACGGCATTTTTGATGTCACCCCACAAGTTTTCTATTGGATGAAGATCCGGGGATTGGGCTGGCCACTCCATAACGTCCATCTTGTTGGTCTGGAACCAAAATGTTGCCCGTTTACTGGTGTGTTTGGGGTCGTTGTCTTGTTGGAACACCCATTTCAAGGGCATTTCCTCTTCAGCATAAGGCAGCATGACCTCTTCAAGTATTCTGATGGATTCAAACTGATCCATGATCCCTGGTATGCGATAAATAGGCCCAACACCGTAGTATGAGAAACATCCCCATATCATGATGCTTGCACCACCATGCTTCACTGTCTTCACAGTGTACTGTGGCTTGAATTCAGTGTTTGGGGGTCGTTTGACAAACTGTCTCCAGCCACTAGACCCAAAAAGAACAATCTTACTTTCATCAGTCCACAAAATGTTGTGCCATTTCTCTTTAGGCCAGTCAATGTGCTCTTTGGCAAATTGTAACCTCTTCAGCACATGTCTTTTTTTCAACAGTGGGACTTTGCGGGGGCTTCTTGCAGATAGCTTGGCTTCACATCGGCGTCTTCTAATTGTAACAGTCCTCACAGGGAACGTCACACCTTCTTTCATCTTCCTGGAGCTGATTGTTGGCTGAGTCCGCGCCATTTTGGCTATTCTTCTATCCATTTGAATGGTAGTTTTTCGCTTTCTTCCACGTCTTTCAGGTTTTGGTTGCCATTTTAAAGCATTTGCCATCATTTTAGCTGAGCAGCTGATCATTTTCTGCACTTCTTTATATGTTTTCCCCTCTCCAATCAACTTTTTAATCAAGGTACGCTGTTCTTCTGAACAATGTCTGGAACGACCCATTTTCCTCAGAATTTCAGAGAGAAATGCACTGTAACCAGCATGTCCAACATTTGCTGCCTTCCTTCCTTAAATAAGGGCAATAATTGCCACCTGTTTTTCAAAGAATGAATGACCTCACTAATAGGACTCCACACTGCTATTATTTTGAACACGCCCCTCAATGAGTGATTCAATGACACAGAATCAGCAGCACGCATGTCATGACTGTTGGGTCTGTTGGATTTCTATTACTCTACTATACTTGCTAGGAAATTATTTGCCATGTAGAAATATCATTTCTACCAAAACAGTGATTGATCCGGTTAGTGATGTCTGACTGCTATTATTTTGAACACAACTGTATATATATATATATATATATATATACACACACACTATATTGCCAAAAGTATTGGTCGGCCTGCCTTTCCCCGCACATGATCTTTAATGGCCCCCCAGTCTTAGTCCGTAGGGTTCAATATTGAGTTGGCCCCGCCCTTTGCAGCTATAACAGCTTCAACTCTTCTGGGAAGGCCGTCCACAAGATTTAGGAGGGTGTCTATGGGAAGGTTGGACCATTCTTCCAGAAGCACATTTGTCAGGTCAGGCACCGATGTCGGGGGAGGAGGCCTGGCTCGCAGTCTCCGCTCTAATTCATCCCAAAGGTGTTCTATGGGGTTGAGGTCAGGACTCTGTGCAGGACAGTCAAGTTCCTCCACCCCAAACTGGCTCCTCCATGTCTTTATAGACCTTGCTTTGTGCACTGGTGCGCAGTCATGTTGGAACTGGAAGGGGCCATCCCCAAACTCTTCCCACAAAGTTAGGAGCATGAAATTGTCCAAAATGTCTTGGTATGCTGACGCCTTAAGAGTTCCCTTCACTGGAACTAGAGGGCCAAGCCAACCCCCTGAAAAACAAACCCACACCATAATCCCCCCTCCACCAAACTTTACACTTGGCACAATGCAGTCAGGCAAGTAACCGCCAAACCCAGACACGTCCATCGGATTGCCAGACAGGGAAGCGTGATTGGTTACTCCAGAGAACACGTTTCCACTGCTCTAGAGTCCAGTGGCGGCGTGCTTTACACCAAGGTCTTTAGCTATTGACTCTGCAGACAGTTGGCGACTTCTGCGCACTGTGCGCTTCAGCATGGGCTGACCCTGCTCTGTCATGTGACGTGGCCGACCACTTGGTGGCCGAGTGGCTGTTGTTTCCAGTTGCTTCCACTTTGTTATAATCCCACTAACAGTTGAGCGTGGAATATTTAGTAACCAGGAAATGTCACAGATGGACTTATTGCACAGGTGACCACCTATCACGGGACCACGCTTGGAGTCACTGAGCTCCTGAGAGCGACCCATTCTTTCACCAATGTTTGTAGAAGCAGTCTGCATGCCTAGGGGCTGATTGTATACACCTGTGTCCATGGAGGGGATTGGAACACCGGAATCACATGATATGGAGGGGATTGGAACACCTGAATCACATGATTTGGAGGGGATTGGAACACCTGAATCACATGATTTGGAGGGCGGGCCCAATACTTTTGACAATAGAGTGTATATATACTGTAAGTTAGGATGTGGCTGAATGTAAGTGAAAGGGAGGGATCAGCAAACCACCTGTTTCTAAGTATATATTATCTCACCTGTGTGAATGTATGCAATGAATCCCTGGATCACATCAAGCTGTGTGAACTTCTCCACCATGACCCCTCGTCTCTGTATCATCCCGTACAGAGGCATGCGGGCGACCATGTACGTGAGCTTTGCGTCTTCGCTGTCTGGGTCAGTTGCATAGAGGTTTTCAGCAGTTATGTAGACGTGACCACCCTCTGGACAATCCAGACTAGACTTCAAGCCAGGTCGTAGCTCTGGTGGTTCATCATTTATCGGTATAATCTGCAGAAAAAAAAAACGGGGTCAATTTGCGACAAGGTTCAAAAATACAGCAGCCTTCTCTAACCACTCCTAAAATAAAACATCCGATCAGTATTTATAAAAGCAGTTCAGATTTAACTCAGAGATACAAAGTAGCATTGTTGTTACTTTATATTTACTCCATTTCATCCATCTGCAGATCCTTGCACATCAATGCTTCATGCCCCATTGGCTGGATGCACATCCAGAATTGCTGGTGTATAGTGCCAGTATAGCCAACTATTATATTTTCTCTAAACACAGCTGTTTGAAGCTATTTACTCATCATCACTGCAGTGGATGGAGACCATGGCTTCTATTGAGTAGGGCTTGGGACCCAACAACACAGTATCAAAAAGCCCTCCAACCAAATCAGTGGATAGCACAGTAAAATATAAGGTATTCATATATCTCATCCCATTACATATCCCACTACACTTATTTGGTTGGGGGAGGGGGGTCTTCTTGATTGGCTCAGCAACAGATCCAAGCAGTGGGGTTCAGGGCCGGATCTATCCTGTCCGATGTGCGGGTGCAGTAAAAAATGTCAAGGGGCAGAGGACAGGGGTCACTGCTGCCAGGGAAGAAGACAGGGGTCACTGCTGGCTGGGCAGAGGACAGGGCAAAACTACTTCTCCCATCCCTGCACTGCACACAACCTGGGCACAGGCAGTAGAGCTCCTCCTCCCCACACAACGCATTACTGATGTAGCACCCTCTTAGTTAGCTAGGGGGAGCTAGACTCCAATTGACAGCTAGGGCTGAGTAGCAACCTGGGTGTGATAGCTAGCAGGGGTCAAATTTTGGTCAGAGCTAAGAGGTTCTGCAGACCAGCCCTCTGGAGTTTCCCCCTTCTCTGGAACTTTGGAGAAAGGTCTAGAAGCAGTGGGTAAATCTGAGGAGTGGCTGGTCTGTACTCTTATAAGATCCTGGCCAATCCCCAACAGCAGGCTTGGCAAGGGGCCAGGACAACCTTTAAGTAACTGAGCTGGCTCAGCAGATGGAGAGTGGTTGGAGAGGGAGTCGGGTGGAAGATGTGTGAGAGAGAAAAAGGGGCAGGAGCCTTTGAGGGGGTCCAGATGGAGAGGGGCTCACCTGCAGGCAGAGGACCTTGGAAGGAGGAAAGCTTGGGACTTCACCGGCCCTCAGAGAGGACCACCTGTGCGGCAGGGAAGGAGCAGCCCAGGCCTGGTAGCAGCCATTGACTCACCAGCAACACAAAAGAGGGACAAAGTGAGTAGACCTGCACCCCTGGGCCACATAGGGGAAAGGGCACTCTGGTGGGAAACTGGATTAGCTGCGACCCGTAACTGTTTCATTATTTAACCTCCCTGGCGGTATGATTATTTCAGATTTTTGGTGCTGAAAGCGGTACCATTATTTTATTTTTATTGTAGGCTGTAATTTTTAGGAATAACTCACTGAAATCTATCTGAAAAAGAGTCTAGTAAACATCCCGGGTATGATAAAATTTGAAACACAAAATCATAAATTATAATTTAATAAATAATCATAAAAAATAATAATATAATAATACATTTAATTCAATAATATAATCAAACCAAAACACTGAAATTTGAAATAGAGCGCCAAGTTCGCACATCGCTGAGCTCAGTCGCAGAATCGTTTTCAGTGTCTGATGAGGAATTTCCCCCACGAATCATTATCACTCAATTCTGCAAGTGGTTCTGATTTCCTATCGCTGTTCTCTAGCCGGTCTAAACCCGCTTTTGACCTAAAGGGACGCTTTTTGGACGCCATGGACTTTTCTAAGTTTCCAGGCAGAAAGAACAGTCAAAATGCAGGCAGGGCGCCGGACAAAGCACTCGGGACAAAATGTATGTGAAATGGTTTGAAACAGCAATGTTTTACTATGTAAAATTCGTTTTGAAAAAAATGAAATTTTTTTTAAATTTTCAAATTTCCCGCCGGTTCCGGCTCCCATACGTCCCGACGTCACAGGGACCGGAACACAGAAGCCGGATGCCGGCATCAGCCGGAGGAGATGGCCGGGGACGCTGCAGGGGACACATCGTGGGAGCGAAGGACAAGGTAAGCTCTGCAGGGACTCCCTATGCAGCGCCGCATGGTAAGCCCGAGTGTAGGTCGGGGTTACCGCTTTTGGTACTGAAATTCTACCCCGAGCTACACTCGGGAATACCGCCAGGGAGGTTAAAGGAACAGACACTGAATCCCCTGCACAGGGATTCACCCAGAGCTGCTGGATTGAGGAGAATCTGGGGTCTGGGGTGGTACATCAGGAGAGGCTGGCTGGCTCTGCAGAAGAGGATTTTTGCTGTAAAGACTTGGAAATGGTTTCATAAAGTCTGTCCTCCGTTCCAGTTCCATTGGGCATCCCGTACACCCCTCACCCCATCCAAGTTTATTATCCCCTAATAAAACATCAAAACAAGCTCAAGGACTGGTTACTGTTTCCTGTATGCAAGTCTAAACGACAATGCGTGTTGCCTGGCTGTACAGGACTATAGGGGGACCCAAATCTTCAGCTATTCCTAAGGGGGTAGTGCTACACTGAGATCAGTATAGTGTCAGTCAAGGACAGCATAGTGTCAGGCTAGGACGGTAAAGTATCAGGTTAGGGCAGTATAGTGGCAGGTTAAGATTGGCTTTGGGGGAGGCACAACTAAAATCTGGGGGGCATAGCCCGCCTCAGCACCCCCCTAAATCTGGCCATGTTGGGATGGCTTTTGGGAGGAATTAAGCAAACATCAAATTGCTTTGATGGGTGGATGTCAGTCTGGAGGAGTGAGTGTTCTTAGGCAACCAGTATATACATACACACTGCCCTAGGGTCAGAGACAGTCAGGTTAGGAAGGAAAGGGCTAGATGATGCTGCACATCTTCCAGCCAGTAAATGGGGCCGGCTCTCTGTTACTTGCTGCAGATTCTAAAGCACTGTGAGAAGCTCACAGTGTGCAATGAAATTGAAGTGTAGAACTACCTTCTGGCTGCTGAGTTTTTGTGTCTCCCCTTAGCTTTGCACAGCCAGACAACATGCATTTTTTGCACGTTGACAAAAGTCAGCAGTCTTTGCAAGGAGCCCTTGGTCCCCTTAGTGAACTTTCTCAGACCCCAGATGAAAATCTCCACCTGGCTGTCTTGATAGTGTCCCTGAGCAAGGGATTACAATACCTACAGATGAAGTAGTCCGAGGGAGAACTAGTTGGGTATTGCACCTGACTGCCCTCTCCCTTTTTTGGCCCAGGGGGTGTAGGAGTACTTACACCAGGGGTGGACTGACCATTCGAGCACTCAGGCACTGCCCGAGGGCCAGGGGTCAGTACGAGGCCCCATGAAATGGCCCTTGTACCTTTTATAGGCTTTTTTCGGTGTGCTTTGAGTGTGGGCAAGGACACAGGGGCCCCATGATCCCCTATTGCCCGTGGGCCCCATGGGTTGTCAGTCTGCCCCTGACTTACACTGTCCTATTCCTACAGCTTAATGGGTTGCAGCTGCTTTCAGACCTTACGTTGGGATGGCTTCTTCCCTGTTGACAGGCTGTATTTCCTAGGTAGACTATGGGACAGCAGAGGTCTTCTGTCCAGCTTCAGCCTGTAGGCAGGCCCTCCCTCCTCTGGGGCCCCCTCCCAGGCTCCACAACAGCAGCTCCTTCCTCACTCCATCTTGCACCCGACACCAACTGATCAGGCTCTTTCACAAGGGATGTCCTAGCCACCATGCCAGGCCTCCTGCCTGGGAATTGACCCTCTGCCCTTCTTCTCGAAAGTGGTTTCCAGAAAAGTGGGAGGGCTCCAGAAGCCCTGACCTGTAGAGCCTCCCAGCCTAACCTGAAGGGAACTCACTGACTCACTCCCAGGCTGACTCATACCCAGGCTTCTAACAATCTTCTAACTAACCCCCCCCCCCCTTTCTAATCTAGAAAGCTAGAGGACAATACAGAAGTAAGCAGCTTCAGTACAAGAGAGGAGCTGGAACAACTGTGCATGACTGAAGGTAAGGCTGGAATTCAGCTTTAAGAATGAATATTCAAATTTCTGCATCAGCTCAGTCATGACGGGGTCTCTTTATTAAATCTACTTTATTAACTATTGGATGACACAAAGCGAGCGCATGGAATAGTCCATATTTCCATAGGCAGCTGCTGCGAAACGTTCCTGTTGTCACAAATATTGCAGGTGTATGTGGCAAATCTGGCGCCTCATTACCTTCCTAATTATACCCACCATTCAGAGGTTAATGGAGGCGCTTGTTTAACAGGATGGTAGAGGGCCCAGCGAGGATGCCAATTTGTCGGGGTAATGAGAGATACTTTCGTCAGTAGATATTGTGCTACATTACACTGGAACCGCTCCTAAAAATTATTGTCGGAGAGCCGAACAAATGTATCAATTTCAGGATCTCCATTCACCCCAATTATTCACAGGATTCTGGCACACGGCATACATGTTCAAATACCGGCATTGCAAAGACTTTGATGGCTCCAAGCAAGTAGAACGACATGGGTTAATAAAGACAAGTCCATGGAGTGCAACCAAAAGGCAGCAATCAATTCACTGAAAAACACCAAGAAAACTCAAAGTCCAAAACCTGCAGTGGATCTAAAGCAAGTTAAAAAGAACTCTTATAAGAAAACATGATCTCATTTCCTCCTAAAAGGAACATTTGCTCCCAAAAGACAATCCGATATTTTCTGCATCACCAACAATCTACAGCCTTCTCAACCTTCTCACCACGGACGAACCCTTAAAATCATTTTGAGGTCCCGGGGAATCCCGGCTTGAAATCTTTTCACTGTGATGTTGAAAGTTTTAAAAGACATAATAAAGAATATGTTGAAATTAACATTTTTGAGACCCGGAGCCAATTATTGTACAATACCCCTTTGTCCTATATGTCAATACTGATCATTAAAAAAAAAAAAAAGAATAAGACCTCATGCGCACCGGGGCTCTTCTAAATGCTTTGCGCCTGGCAGGAGAAAAGCAGCTGCAAAACCACCCCTAAGCCACAGTTTTTCAAGCTTGTTTAGGTGCATCAAGTGCTTGGAATTGTATTAATTTCATTGGCCAGAACATTAATTTATTCTGACCAATGAAATCAAAAGATGCTCAAGCGCTGAAAGCATCTAACCAGGGGCGGACTGACAACTCATGGGGCCCCCGGGCAATAGGGGATCATGGGGCCCTTGTGTCCTTGCCCAAACTCAAAAAAGCCCATGAAAAAGGTACCAGGGGCATCTCGAGGGGCCCCCTACTGACCCGGGCCCTCGGCCAGTGCCCGAATTTCCAAATGGTCAGTCTGCCCCTGCATCTAACAGTAACGTGCGTCTAGGTGAATCAGGTGTTTTTTTTTAAAGTTCAACAGCTCCTCTCCTGAACGTACCGTGGGTTTTTTCCGCCACTAAACTCACCTCCCTCTAAAATCCTGTAAATGCCTAGAGTATGCACAGACACATAGGTTAACATGGGGAGGAATTTAGAGGCAGAAAAAAACCCTCAAACAGCTGTAAAAGCAGCATTTTTTATGCCTAGAGTGAATGAGGCCTATTAGTTATGGCCAGAAAAGAAAAACAGATTGTGAAAATTGTAGTCCCCTTACATTGGAAGCCGGTGGGAAGAATGTTCCTTACATTGGTGGTCAGTGGGAAGAATGTTCCTTACATTGGTGATCAGTGGGAAGAATGCTCCTTACATTGGTGGTCAGTGGGAAGAATGTCCCTTACATTGGTGGTCAGTGGGAAGAATGCCCCTTACATTGGTGGTCAGTGGGAAGAATGCCCCTTACATTGGTGGTCAGTGGGAAGAATGCCCCTTACATTGGACGTCAGTGGGAAAAATTCTCCGTACATTGTTAGTCAGTGGGAAGAATGCTCCTTACATTGGTGGTCAGTGGGAAGAATGCTCCTTACATTGGTGGTCAGTGGGAAGAATGCCCCTTACATTGGTGGTCAGTGGGAGGAATGCCCCTTACATTGGTGATCAGTGGGAAGAATGTCCCTTACATTGGTGATCAGGGGGAAGAATGTCCCTTACATTGGTGATCAGTGGGAAGAATGCTCCTTACATTGGACGTCGGTGGGAAGAATGCCCCTTACATTGGTGGTCAGTGGGAAGAATGCCCCTTACATTGGTGGTCAGTGGGAAGAATGCCCCTTACATTGGACGTCAGTGGGAAAAATTCTCCGTACATTGTTAGTCAGTGGGAAGAATGCTCCTTACATTGGGGGTCAGTGGGAAGAATGTCCCTTACATTGGTGGTCAGTGGGAAGAATGTCCCTTACATTGGTGATCAGTGGGAAGAATGTTCCTTACATTGGTGATCAGTGGGAAGAATGTCCCTTACATTGGTGATCAGTGGGAAGAATACTCCTTACATTGGTGGTCAGTGGGAAGAATGCTCCTTACATTGGTGGTCAGTGGGAAGAATGCTCCTTACATTGGTGGTCAGTGGGAAGAATGCTCCTTACATTGGGGGTCAGTGGGAAAAATGCCCCTTACAATGCTGGTCAGTGGGAAGAATGTCTCTTACGTTGTTGGTCAGTGGGGAAAAGCCCCCTACATGGACAAAGCACTTCACTGCTAAGAATTGCCCAGTACACATAATCAAGAAAATGTCCAAAGGGTAAAGGAAAAGAGAGCCACAAGTTTATAACAAGTCAAGTAAAAGTTATAAAAAGGTCCCAAAATAAATCAAACTCATTTCAGGACTTAATTTTTTATATGTTAAAAAAAATTAGAAGAATATATAAAAAAAAAAATATCTTCCATGTGGGTTTTAACATATACAGGTTGAATATCACAGTAAATGTTTGATAATACTACGCTTGAGATTGCACCTTTTCATCCCAGAAAAAAAAATTAGGCTGAACTCCAGGCCGATATAAAAGATACAAATTAATGCACTCCGGTAATTATTAATACATCAATAAATGCATTATTAAATGCAAGCAGTGAAAGCTCCTGAATGTGACCTGTTATCAGCCTCTTGCATCCCTGTACAGCAGAGCTGGAAAGTGAGAGGAAGAAGCAGCCCATCCAGCATACAGATCATGTACTAATAAGGAACATACTGATAAGAGGATAGAGCGATGAGCTCATCATTCTGCTGCTTCTCCTTTCACTGTCCAGTAACATGCCGGGGACAGGTCCAGGATGACCAAGGCTTGGAGGAAGTGGGTTAAATGATACTGGCTATAAGACTGATGACATCTAATGGCAGAAAAAAAGTACTGCAGGGGGGCAATCTGTGGATTGGTGCTGAATATTGCATCTTAAAGCAGAGCTCCACTCAAGGGCGGACTGACCATTCAGCCACCTGGGAAGTGCCCGAGGGCCCGGGGTCAGTGGGGGGCCCCATGAGATGCCCCTGGTACCTTTTATAGGCTTGGCTTTTTTGGGTGTGGTTTGAGTGTGGGCAAGGACACAGGGGCCCAATTATTTCCTATTGCCCGGGGGCCCCATGAGTTGCCAGTCTGCCACTGGCTCCACCCAAAAAGGGGAAGAACCGCTCGCTTTAAGGTTTTGTCTTCCGCTCCCCATTAAGGATTGGCACCTTTGGGGAGCAGGTACCTGAATTTGACAGGTCCCTGCTCCCACTTCCAGTGCTATCGCCTCCCCCCTCCCTCCACGTACACGTGACACGTCCCAGAAAACTACAGGACCATCCACAAAGCGCAGAGCTACTCGCACATGTGCAGTGGGCACCCGGCTGTGAAGCCACAAGTTGTCACAGCTGGGTGCCCACACTGAAGATGCCGGCACCAGGGAGACAAGACGGCCGGTGAAACCAACCGTGGTGAGGACACCGCGGGACCAAGGGACAGGTAAGTGGCTGTATTTTAAAAGTCATTCAACTGGAACTCCTCTTTAAGTTCTCCTTTAAATAAAATTAAAGATGACCTGTCACTGCTGAACAAGAATTTTTATTCGATCTTTTTTCTTCTTAATGACCGATCACACTTGGGTACCTGAAACCTTTTCTTCATTCAGCTTTTGTGTGAGAGGGGTTTAATGTAACCAAAGGCACTTTCCTGAGGATACTGTGACCTGCAATGTGCGCAACAGAGCTGCAGGCAGGTAAAGGTAACCGAGGACTGTGCTGAATAGACACATGGAAATGTAACAAAAACATAAAACGTGAATATTATGTGTCATTTTATTTTGAGAACTATAATTCCTGATTAAATTACCTGAACCCCGAGCACACCATCCGCTTCATTATTTCCATCTGTCACGGTGAAAACAATCACATCTTCGTATGATTCGGAGTCATCATGCTGATACCTGCCAATAAAAACAAGAATCCTAACATAGAAATATGTATTTATTAAGCTTTTGACAGTATAGAGCTGGCAGCAAGTTGCAGGAATTCCCAGCACTATCCATTAGTTTTTCTGGACGCATTCTGCAAGGACACAACAAAATCAATTGTTCTCTATAAGTCCTGTTCACACTGGTATCACCTGCAGATTTTTTTCTGTGCAGGAATCTGCAACGTGTATAAAACTCATTGAAGAGCGCATGAAAACTGCTGTCTCTGCAAGTGAAATCTGCATGTCATTTTTCAGCGGTTTTTCTGCACGTATGGTGTGAATGAGGCCTAAATGTCCTGCAAATCTGAATTTAAATAGCAGTCCCAGCTCTGTGATGTTTCTACCCAAGTCAGCTGGAAGGAATTATCAAATTGTCAAGATAACTCACACTTGGGTTTTCAGTCACTGGTGACTGGGTTGAACTCAGTAAATAGATTCTTTGGTTAATCAATGTCCCTTTTGCTTGTTTTTCTTACTCAACACAGAGGTGTCCTATCTTCTACGCGCTTGATGGGGCCCTAGTTGGTGCACATGAAGGTTCAGATCTTTCCTGGTGTAAAAGCAACATTTTCTTGAGATAGAGTAGACATGGAGAAAAAGTGGGAAAAATGCCCCTTATAAAGGTGGTCAGTGAGAACAACGTTCTTTACATTGGTAGTCAGTGAGAAGAATGCTCCTTACATTGGTGGTCAGTGGGAAGAGTATTCTTTACATTGGTGGTCAGTAAGAACAACACTTTACATTGGTGGTCAGTGGTAAGAGTTTCCTTACATTAGTGGTCAATGAGAACAATGCTGTTTACATTCGCGGTCAGTGGGAAGAATGCCCCTTACATTGCTGGTCAGTGGGAAGAATGCTCCTTACATTGATGGTTAGTAAGAAGAAAAGCTCCTTACATTGGTGGTCAGTGGTAAGAGTTTCCTTACATTAGTGGTCAATGAGAACAATGCTGTTTACATTCGCGGTCAGTGGGAAGAATGTCTCTTACATTGGTGGTCAGTGGGAAGAATGCCCCTTACATTGGTGATCAGTGGGAAGAATACCCCTTGCATTGGTGATCAGTGGGAAGAATTCTCCTTACATTGGTGATCAGTGGGAAGAATGTCCCTTACATTGGGGGTCAGTGGGAAGAATGTCCCTTACATTGGGGGTCAGTGGGAAGAATGCTCCTTACATTGGGGGTCAGTAGGAAGAATACTCCTTACATTGGTGATCAGTGGGAAGAATGCTCCTTACATTGATGGTTAGTAAGAAGAAAGTTCCTTAGATTGGAGGTCAGTGGGAAAAATGCTCCTTACATTGGTGATCAGTGGGAAGAATGCTCCTTAAATTGATGGTTTGTAAGAAGAAAGTTCCTTAGATTGGAGGTCAGTGGGAAAAATGTTCCTTACATTGGGGGTCAGTGGGAAGAATGCTCCTTACATTGGGGGTCAGTGGGAAGAATGTCCCTTACATTGGGGGTCAGTGGGAAGAATGTCCCTTACATTGATGGTTAGTAAGAAGAAAACTCCTTACATTGGCGGACAGTGAGGACAACACTCTACATTGGTGGTCAGTGAGGACAACACTCTTTTAAATTGGTGCTCAGTGGGAAGAATGTCCCCCATTACAGTGGTGGTTAAATTGCCACTGTTACAGTCAGATAATTGGTGTCATGCTACTGGCTCTCCCATGTTGCAATAGTTGAGAATGGCTGATATAAATACTTTCCATCTTGTAATGAAGAAGCACTTTATTCCTACCTGACGTTCAAACTTCGAAGATCTTCAAGGCTAAAGGAGCCTCCCTCAGGCAGAATGACTCCGTGGAGTTCCAGGTTTCCATGCAGAGGACGGGACTTTAAAATAATTCTCAGATTCTCCTCTTTTGTATCTACATCAGAGAGATCGATATTTTCCCCAGTAATCAGGGAGCTGGCTCCTTCCTCTGTTCTCACAGGGCTGGTAAAAATCTGAAAGGTAACATTTGGTGAACAACGGCACCAATCAACATGATGAAGATCACCAACAGTTTTTTTTTGCACCACAGTTTATCTACTCAAAGGCCCCCTTGTGACTGGTTGTTACGCCAGTTTCTGCCACACAACCTAATGCACATTTTCAGTGCTGGATGGGCTGAAACCCTGTAACAAGACCACCACCCTGGCCCACTTATTCTTGGACTTTAGGCTGCGTTGAGAAACACTGGTACACGTTCACAAGGCACAGCGGGCGTACAGACCCGGAAACTCAGCACAGGGATGGTGGGGACCCCTCATAATGGGTACAGCAGATGTACAGACCTGGGAACTCAGCACAGGAATGGCAGGAACCCCTCATAATGGGCACAGCAGGTGTACAGATTTGGGAACTCAGCAAAGGCATGGTGGGAACCCCTCATAATGGCACAGCAAGTGTACAGATTTAGGAACTCAGCACAGGGATGGTGGGAAACCCTCATAATGGGCACAGCAGGTTTACAGACCCAGGAACTCAGCACAGGGATGATGGGAACCACTCATAATGGGCACAGCAGGTGTACAGACCCAGGAACTCAGCACAGTGATGGTGGGAACCCCTCATAATAGGCACAGCAGGTGTACAAACCTGTGATCTCAGCTCAGGAATGGTGGGAGCCCCTATTAATGGGCACTGCAGGTATACAGACCGGGAACTCTGCAAAGGGATGGTGTGAACCCCTCATAATGGGCACATCAAGTGTACAGACCTGGAAACTCAGCAAAGGGATAGTGAGAACTCCTCATAACGGGCACATCAGGTGTACAGACCTGGAAACTCAGCATAGGGATGGTGGGAACCCCTCATAATGGGCACAGCAGGTGTACAGACTGGGAACTCAGCTCAGGGATGGTGGGAGCCCCTCATAATGGGCAAAATAGGTTAGCAGAATCCACCAGTAGAGCACTTAAGGAATAGAAGAAACTGTCATGGAATTTAACTGTACAGCATCCACTGAAAACTGAAACAGTAGGTGTTTATGTGTAGTTCCATCTGCCTGGGTGCCAAGATACAACACCAATTCCAAAAAAGTTGAAACACTCTGTAAAATCTACATAACAACAGAATGCAATGATTTGCAAATCTCAAAAAACAATATTTTATTTACAATAGAAAATAAATCAACTGTTTATACTGAGAGAATGTACCATTTTAAGAAAAGAAATACGATACCTTTGAAATGGATGGCAGCAATACATCTCCAAAAAGTTGGGCAGGGCAAGAAAAAGCTGGCAAAGTAAGTGGTACTAACATGGAAGAATGGATGGTTAATTGGCAACAGGTCAGTTACATGATTGGGTATAAAAAGAGCATCTTAGAGAGTCAGAGTGGGACAAAATTCCTCTCCCAAAACTCTAGCAACTGGTCTCCTCAGTTCCCAGACATTTACAGAGTATTATTAAAAGAAGGGAGGATGCTACACCGTGGGAAACATGAGCCTGTCCCAAATTTTTTGAGACATGTTGCTACCATCAACTTCAACGTGATCTTATTTTTTTCCTGGTCCATTTTCTCAGTTTAAACATTTGATGTTTTCTACTTTCTATTGTACAGAAAATATTGGTTTATGAGATTTGCAAATGATTGCGCTCTGATTTTATGTAGATTTTACACAGCGCCCCAACTTTTTTGGACTTGGGGTTGTAGATGCATGTTTGCTACGAGATCTCACAGACTTTAATAAGGACACATAAATACATTCTGGGATGCTGAAGTTGTAATTATATTCTCTGAATTGAATTTTTATAACCAGTAATATTACATCTGGATACATTTCGTCTGCTGCACATACGCACCTTTGGGGTCTGATCATCCACCGGCATGACCGTTATATTGAAGAGGAGTCCAGTCAGCTTCCCTCCATCCTCATCGCTTACCAAGAACTCAAACTGAACATACAAGGGGTCGGGTCCGATGTCCCGGATCGGCGGCATGTACGCCACTTTCAGGTGTGTTACGGCTTCCTGGCGGGAGGATTTCAAAATATCATCAAATAGACAAATAATAGGTCTGAGGGGCTGGAGAAAGATGCCCATCAGAGGCAAACTCTTCCATTCTTCTATTACTGAGGGGGGAAATGGGGACAAGAAATGTTCTTCTTGGGCATGAAGAAAGCATACACAGGGTGGAGGAGACCAGAGAGACTGAGGATGATGGGAAGAGAGGAGACGGGAGAAAAAGGAAGGAAGGAAGGAAGGAAGGAAGGAAGGAAGGAAGGAAGGAAGGAAGGAAAGAAGGAAAAAAAGGAAGGAAGGAAGGAAGGAAAAAGGAAGGAAGGAAGGAAGGAAGGAAATAAGGAAAAAAGGAAGGTAGAAAGGAAGGAAAGAAGGAAAAAAAAGGAAGGTAGAAAGGAAGGAAAGAAGGAAAAAAAAGGAAGGTAGGAAGGAAGGAAGGAAAGAAGGAAGAAAAAAAGGAAGGAAAGAAAAAAGGCAAAAAGGAAGGAAGGAAGGTGAGAAGGAAAAAAGGAAGGAAGGAAAGAAAAAGAAAGAACCCCCATGGAAGAAAAATATATTTTAAATATATCTTTAAAATATTATTTCCAAATATATTGACATATTTGAAATACTACAATTTTGGCCGTATTCAATATATTTCAATAAATAAATATATATATATATATATATATATATATATATATATATATACACACTGTATGTTGAAATGCGTTTATATTACAATATATGAAAAATATTTTTCAAAATACATATTCAAATATACTGTATGTCTTTAAAAATATATATATTTACAAATATATCTAAAAATATATTTTAAAATGACTGTTTTATGTGTTAAAAAACATCTGAAGAATATATTTAAAGAATATATATTCTTAAAAATATTTTTCATATATTTTGTAATATATAAACATGCATTTCAACATACAGTATATAAACTATATATATATATGTTTGTATTGAAATATATTGAATATGGCCAAAATTGTAGTATTTCAAATATATTTTTCTCCCATGTGGAAAAGATAGAGAAAAAATAGAGGGATAGAGAGATGAGAGAGAGGAATGAAAGAAGCATACACCAAGAGGAGAAGAGTAGAGAGATAGAGGGTGAATGGAGGAGAGAAGACAGGAGAAAAAGGAAGGAAGGAAGGAAGGAAGGAAGGAAGGAAGGAAGGAAGGAAGGAAGGAAGGAAGGAAGGAAGGAAAGGAAGGAAAGAAAGAAAGAAAGAAAGAAAGAAAGAAAGAAAGAAAGAAAGAAAGAAAGAAAGAAAGAAAGAAAGAAGGAAGAAAAGGGAAGGGAAGGAAGGAAAGGAAGGGAAGGAAGGAAGGAAGGAAGGAAGGAAGGAAGGAAGGAAAGGAAGGAAAGGAAAGGAAAGGAAAGGAAAGGAAAGGAAAGGAAAGAAAAGAGGGATAGAAAGATGAGAGGAATGAAGAAAGCAAGAAAGTAAGGATAGAAGAAGGAAGAAAAGAAGGAAGGAGCAAAAGAAAACAAAAAGAGATAGAGAAAAAGATATGGACAGGGAGGAAAGAAAGAAGGAGAAGAAGGAAGGAAGGAAGCAAAATAAACCAGACAAATGGATAAAAAGAGAGGAATAGAGAAATAGAGAGAGAGAAAAATAAAGAGAGCAAGTAAGAGGACAGATGGAAGGAAGGAGAAACGAAAAGAAGCAGAGGAAGTGCACGTACCTGGGAGAAAACATTCAGGGCAGGGATTAATGGATCTTTTTCTAAAGTGTTTGCTGTATCTACAAAGATAAGTTTCCCGGCATCCTGGATCCTGAAGACAATACAGAGAACGGTTACAATGTGTATTCTCTGAATGTTAAACCTCACAATATGAAGGTATGTGGGGAAAGAGAGACTCTGCCTAGGCTCACACATATGCGTTGTAAAATCACTCAGTTTTGTACTGCGATTCGTGGATCTCCAGTGGTGCAAATCAAAAGTGTCTTAAATAGCAATGTGTTTTTAATAGGATTTTAATACAGCTGTGTTTATTTTGATCCGCCTTGTCCTAAGGTTTTTCAGATCTCTCTCTCTTTCCTTCTCGCTCTTCCTCTTTCTCTTCCTCTCTCTCTCTCCCTTCCTCCCCCCTCTCTCTCTCCATCACCCCCCCCCCCCCATTTCTCTCTCTCCCTCTCTCCTCCTCTCCTCTCCCCCCTCTCTTTCTCTCCCTCTATCTCTCTTGCTCCCCTCTCTCTCTCTCTTTTGCCCCCTCTTTCACTCTCTCTTTTTCTCTCCCTCTCTCTCTCCCCCTCCCCCCTCTCCCTTTCTCCCTCTCTTTCTCTCTCTCTCGCCATCTTTTTCTCTCTATCCCCCCCCTCTCTCCCTTCCTCCCCCTCTCTCTCCATCACTCTCTCTCCCCCCTCTCCCTCTTTTTCTCTCTCTCCCTCCCCCTCTCTCCCCCCTCTCCCTCTTTCTCTCTCTCTCCCTCCCCCTCTCTCCCCCCTCTCTCCATCACTCTCTCTTTCTCTCTCCCCCTCTCCACCCCCCTTTCTCTCTCCCCCCTCTCCCTCTATCTCTCTTGCCCCCCTCTCTCTCTAACTCCCCCCTCTCTCCCCCTCTCTTTCTCCCCCTCTCTCCCCCCCTCTCTCTCTTTCTCCCCCCCCCCCCCTCTCTCTCTCTCTCTCTCTCTCTCTCTCTCTCTCCTTGAATTTCACTTGTCAGGCTAAAAGCACATCACAAATTGCATTGTGAACCAGTCATGATAGAAGTCTGCTCTTCAATACTTCACTAGGACATGAGACATCGCCTGTAAGTGAAGGATCTGTGTATAGGGGTCACAGAGCGGGTAGCAGACTGTTTGGGGATGCAGATTGGCCTTTCTTGAGTTACGTTTTCACATGTACAGTATTTGAAATGTTAAAGGAGAATATTATTGGGAAAAATATCCCAACATGTTTAGAATACATTAGAAAACATTTCGACTAGAATTCATGAGGTGTACAAAATAGTCCTGCCAGAAAGATTTGTGCTGATGATGATAATAGTCATAGATGTGGCCAGCGGCGGACTGACAACTCATGGGGCCCCCGGGCAATAGGGGATCATGGGGCCCCTGTGTCCTTGCCCAAACTCAAAAAAGCCTATGAAAAAGGTACCAGGGGCATCTCATGGGGCCCCCTACTGACCCCGGGCCCTCGGGCAGTGCCCGAGTTTCCAAATGGTCAGCCAAGTGCAGAATTACGTTTTTGCACCACTATGGCTTCCGAGTGAATGGCTCATATGAGTTTCATTGGTTGATATGAGTTTCTGCACTTTTGATTGGATAAGGCCAACAGAGTTAGCCCTGGTTGACAATGAGCGCTGGATCACACTGAATGCGGCTTTGAAATTGTGCTACTTCACTTGAAGTAGCGCGATCTCTAAGCCGCTGGTCAGTGCGATTTCATGTGAGGCTGGCTTGACATCTGTGCAAACTTCATGCACAGATGTTTATGCAAGTCGCACGTGAAATCGCAAAAAATAGCACTGGGACCTTTTTTCAAAATCGGTGCCGCACCGCAAAGTCGGAGTCGCACCGATTTGAATGGTTCCATAGGCACAATTAGGGTGGAACTGTCAAATCGCATGACAAGTCTCACCGGTGTGAACCAGGGCTTACATGAAGAATGTGATTAAATAAATAAAACATTAGTTGTGACAACAATAATAATACACTTAAATTGTGGATAGTGATGCATTTTACCGGCAAGTTTTCTGTTCATAGAAGAACTTTGGCATTGTAACCGTACAAAAAGAAACTCTACAACCTTACTTGCATACAGTGAGAATACACATCCCGCTCAGGCTCCATTCACATCTGAGTGTAGTGTTTTGGTGCATTTTTTTGTGCGTTTTGTTGTGCGTTTTTAAGCACGTTCGTGAACGTTTGTGCGCGAGTTGTTCAGGTGTTTTCAGAATTTATGAGTTCTGGTGTTTTTGTATTAGCCAATAGACAAAAATTACATCTGTGACATTAATTGTTCTTGGCCACGTGACTGTTATCTCATCTGTTGCCCCATGTACTTTGCCCTGCTGACCCCTATATTTTGCCCTACTGAACCCCTGTATACTACTGACTCTTGTACACTTCCCAGCTGACCTCCCATTCTCTGCCTGCTGACCCCTATCCTGCACCCTACAGAACCCCTTGTATACTGCCCCACTGACTCTTGTACACCCCCCTGCTAATCTCCCATCCTCTGTCCTGCTGACCCCTATTTTCTACCCCATCTGGCCGCCTGTAAACTCCCCTACTTTCCCTCTCTCTATGCCCTGCTGGCCCCCCTGTACACTGCCCTACTGACTTCTATACACTGCCCTGCTAACCTTGCATCCCCTGCCCCCCCCCCCCCCCCCCACATCAGATAGGCCAGATCCAGCCTTCACCTTTATACTCCCCAACAATGCTAGGAAGTCCATCTACACTGAACAATAATGTAAAGGGGGACTCTATATTCCCCACCAATGCAAGGGGGTCCATCTACACTGACCACCAAGGCAAGGGGGACTTCTATACTCCCCACCAATGCAAAGGGGGTCCATCTACACTGACCACTAATGCAAGGGGGACTTCTATACTCCCCACCCATGCAAGGGGGTCCATCTAAACTGACCACTAATGCAAGAGGGACCTCTATACTCCCCACCAATGCAAGGGGGTCCATCTACACTAACCATAAATGTAAGGGGGACGTCTATTCTCCCCACCAATGCAAGGGGGTGAATCTAGACTGACCACAAATGCAAGAGGGACCTCTATACTTCCCACCAATGCAAGGGGGTCCATCTACACTGATACACTGACCAAAAATGCAAGGGGGACTTCTATACTCCTCACCAATGCAAGGGTGTCCATCTACACTGACCAAAAATGCAAGGGGGACGTCTATACTCCCCACCAATGCAAGCGGGTCCATCTACACTGACTATTAATGCAAGAGGGACCTCCATACTCCCCACCAATGCAAGGGTGTCCATCTACACTGACGGCTAATGCATGGAGGACCTCTATACTCCCCACCAATGCAAGGGGGTCCATCTACACTGACCGCCAATGCAAGGGTGACCTCTATACTCCCCATCAATATAAGGGGGTCCATCTACACTGACCGCTAATGTAAGGGGGACCTCTATACTCCCCACCAATGCAAGGGGGTTCATCTATACTGACCACCAATGCAAGGGGGACCTCTATACTTCCCTCCAATACAAAGGAGTCCATCTACACTGGCCATTAATGCAAGGGGGACTTCTATACCCCCCCACCAATGCAAGGGGGTCCATCTACACTGACCACTAATGTAAGGGGGACTTCTATACTCCCCACCCATGCAAGGGGGTCCACCTACACTGACCACTAATGCAAGAGGGACTTCTATACTCCTCACCAATGCAAGGGGGTCCATCTACACTGACCAAAAATGCAAGGGGACGTCTATACTCCCCACCAATGCAAGGGGGTCCATCTACACTGACTATTATTGCAAGAGGGACCTTCATACTCCCCACCAATGCAAGGGTGTCCATCTACACTGACCGCTAATGCAAGGGGGACCTCTATACTCCCCACCAATGCAAGGGGGTCCATCTACACTGACTGCCAATGCAAGGGGGACCTCTATACTCCCCACCAATATAAGGGGGTCCATCTACACTGACTGCTAATGCAAGGGGGACCTCTATACTCCCCACCAATATAAGGGGGTCCATCTACACTGACCGCCAATGCAAGGGGGACCTCTATACTCCCCACCAATATAAGGGGGTCCATCTACACTGACCGCTAATGGAAGGGGGGCCTCTATACTCCCCACCAATAAAAGGGAGTCCATCTACACTGACCACCAATGCAAGAAGGTTTGTCTACAGTTACCACCATCAAAACTCTGATTTTCCTTCCATTGACACCAACAAGGGGGCACTATTCCTCCTACTGACACCAACAATGGGGCTGCTATTTCTCCCACTGACACCAATGATGAGGCACTATTCCTCCCACTGACACTAACGATGGGCATCCTATTCCTTCCTCTGACACCAATGATGGGGCACTATTCCTCCCACTGACACCAATGATGGGGCACTCTTCCTCCTACTGACACCAAAAATGGGGCATTATTCCTCCCACTGATACCAATGATGGGGCACTATTCCTTCCACTGATACCAATGATGGGGCACTATTCCTTCCACTGACACCAACAATGGGGCATTATTCCTCCCACTTACACCAATGATGGGGCACTAATCCTCCCACTGATACCAATGATGGGGCACTATTCCTGCCACTAACACCAATGATGGGGCACTAATCCTCCCACTGATACCAATGATGGGGCACTATTCCTCCCACTGATACCAATGATGGGGCACTATTCCTCCCACTAATACCAATGATGGGGCACTATTCCTCCCACTAACACCAACAATGGGGCACTATTCCACCCACTGACACATACAATGGGGATGTTATTCCTCCCACTGACACCTGTGATGGGGCACCATTCCTCCTGACCAAGGGCTTTATGTAATTTTTTTTATGCTCCCAATGAACATCAAGCATGAGACGTTGTCCACTTACACTGATGCTGGGACATTTTCTACTCCCATTGGACACAGTCTGCCCCCCCCCCCACCCCAGCCAGAATGTCAGTAAACTGGCCCTTTGTTTAGAAGGTATGGAGGCCCCTAATGTAGGAGATCCATAATCTGTCTCATACCTCGGTGACATCAGAGAGTGACACGGCTTGGTGACAATGTACAGGAGCTGGCCATGCGGTGACTCGGTGTCGGTAAAGTGAAGCTGATTCCGGCCAATCCTGGTCACCTCATTTTCTTTCACGATAAGATGTCTCGTACTTCCAGATACTTCTTTGGGAAGCTGATCTTTCACTGAAGTAATAAGGATGACGACAACCTAAGAAAATGACCAGACGTGTTAGAAAGCTAACCCTGGGGCTATCTCCTGCCGATCTCCAACGCATTAGTTGTGTAAAGTCACTTTAAAAACTTGAGTTTTTCAGCTTTTTTTGTGTTTTTGCATTAGCGTTTAGCCGTGTTTGTGTTTTTTAGCGCTTTTTTGACCCCCCCCAATTTTTATTTGCTAAATAAAGTCCAAAAATGCCAGTTTGCCACGGTTTACAGCGTTTTTACAGCTAAAAAACTCCTCACATAGGATAACATGCCGGGGATGGACACACAGGATAACATGCCAGGGATGGACACATAGGATAACATGCCGGGGATGGACACATAGGATAACATGCCGGGGATGGACACACAGGATAACATGCTGGGGATGGACACACATAGGATAACATGCCGGGGATGGACACATAGGATAACATGCCGGGGATGGACACATAGGATAACATGCCGGGGATGGACACACAGGATAACATGGCGGGGATGGACACACAGGATAACATGCTGGGGATGGACACATAGGACAACATGCTGGGGATGGACACATAGGATAACATGCCGGGGATGGACACATAGGATAACATGCTGGGGATGGCACATAGGATAACATGGCGGGGATGGACACATAGGATAACACGCCGGGGATGGACACGTAGGATAACACGCCGGGGATGGACACGTAGGATAACATGCCGGGGATGGACACGTAGGATAACATGCCGGGGATGGACACACAGGATAACATGCCGGGGATGGACACGTAGGGTAACATGCCGGGGATGGACACGCAGGATAACACGCCGGGGATGGACACGTAGGATAACACGCCGGGGATGGACACATAGGATCACATTCTGGGGATGGATACATAGGATAACATGCTGGGGGAGTTTACTGGCTGTAGAAAAAACCCCAAAAGCCAAAAACATGTGCATGAGGACTAAAGGTGCAAAAAGTTCTGAAATAATTTTTCTTTGTCTCATTTTTTTACATCACAGAAACCTGACATTTTAACAGGGGTGTGTAGACTTTTTATATCCACTGTAATTTAATTTTACGTTCATTTTTAATATTTACTCCTACTATATATATTAAATGAACTGGAGTTTAAAGCGGGTGGCACTCACATGTTTGTCAGAATAGTTGGGAGGCTGGTGGCTGTCCGACAACACAAACTCGAAGGAGTCCTGGAAGATCTCCCCACCAAAATGTCTGTAATAGATGAGACTGCGGAAGAGATCCCTCTGAAGGAAGGTCAGTACCGGAACACCTAGAGCAAACCATATAGTTTTTACCTTTGTTGGTGTTAAGAGCCTCCAAAAAAGTTATCTTTAGTTTTTCAGAACAGTTCACAAATAAAGAGGGAAACCCTGCTGGACCCTTAAGTAAAACACACCTAGCCGTGGCATTTACCGGGACTCTCGGAGGAATATCTCTTCACCAATTCTCCAGCTTTAGGTGGCCTGGTGATATTGTAGAGGATGTGGTCATCACTGGAATCCATATCAGTTGCCAGTAATATGTCCTTCTCAATGAGGATAGAGGCACCTTCCAAGAGCTCGAAACCCACATTGTTAACCAGGAAGGGCGGGCTGTCGTCCTTGGGCAGAATGTTGATGGGGAATTTGTGTCGGATGCTGTGTTTACCATCGAAAATTCGGAAGACAATGAAGTCCTTGGTGGTGTCACTGTCATCGTGGTGGTAACGCACAACGCCGTCTTTGATGTCCTGGACGGTGAATACAAAAGCCTTGGAGTCTAAAGAGAAACATGAAAAAAGATGATTATCATTACAATTCATAACAGCTGAGCTTTTTGGGTTTTTCTTTGGTTCAGTACAGTTTTCAAGGTATGAATTGCATATACAATATGCACAGGTTTGGTATGTGTCAACCAGGGTTCCAAGGAAACCTAGGGTTCCTCCAGAGGTTGTAAGTGGTTCTTTGAGCTGTGGTAATTGACTTCCCATTTGATGATGCCTTCACATTTCAAGGTCCTTCACCACTTGGAAGAGCCAGTAGCATGATGCTAATGATCTTTTTAGCTGTCTGTAAGGGCCACATTCTAGCCACAACTGTAAGGGAACATTCTTCCTACTGACCACCAATGTAAGGGGCATTCTCCTATTGATCCCCAATGGACTTAGGAGGTTTTCACTTTGACCTGAAAATTACTTCAAACTTCCCACTGGGGATAAAAAAGTTGAGACAGGCTGCTGGGAAGAACAATAAAGTAATAGGAACCAAAAAACCTTTTTGTAACAAGAAAAGAAGGCTCCCATTTAGACAAAAGGACCTAAGGCTAGCCATACGCTTTTAGAATTCTCTTTATCAATCAATACCCCCCCAACCACGCTAAACAGTGCAGCAGGAGGAAACTTCCACTGTCTGCAATTTTATTCTGAAAACCAGTGCCTCTGGCTTTCAGAATGACTGCACTGTTCAGCCTTCATTTTTCTGATCAACAGATGTTGGGTTGGGTGGTTCTAACAGGACCACCTCTGGCTCAAGTTTTGGGTGGTTCATCCATTCATGACCAGCGTAACTCATAAACGTTCAAGGAAAAAATGTTGATGGCAAGCAAGAAAGACTTAGGGTAGTGGAAGAAAAGTGAGGAAAAGCGCCTCCATTTTTGAATGTCCAATGGGTGCGCAGGTGTCCCAAAGAGCCAGTGCAAGGATTTTTGTCTACACAGATGATTGCGCTTTTTGCTGCCCCTTCCTCCCCCACTGTCCTTCTGCCACCATCTACTAACCGGTATTTATGTACATAAAAGTGTGTATGTGGGGGTTGGGAAATGAATTTATGTTCCTGGGTGTAACTTAAATTTTTTACAGTTTTACTTAACTTTTTTTGCCATCACATATGATGATTTTTTTGGTAATGAGTTCTATTTAAAGTGCTCATTTCCCTCCTCCCTACTGGGCGGCACCTGTCATGTTGGTCCCGGGATGGGCAAGCGGAGCCTTGGATTTATGGCGGGGGCATGCGCGTGGGGGGGGGGGCACCTGTTACCAGAGATACTGGAAGCAATTCAGTGGCTGTGGAGGTGTAGATTGCTTCCATCTGACAGCTAGAAGTTGGCTTCCAAGATATGACCCCACTCCCGGTGGCTGCAGCCACCGGGAGTGTGTGTAAAACTCCCTGATGTCAGGTCTGTATGTTGTATAAACTGGGCAGCAAAAGGGTTAAAAATCTGAATCCCCAGCAAGAGGCCCCCCTACCTCATCCTGGCACCCTAAAGTGGCTGCTTAAGCATTCTTTTGCTGGTGCTAACCCCGCGAAGGGCTATGCCCAGCCTATGGGACCTGGCAGAGCCCTGCATCACCTATATGGGATTGACCCGCACCATCTGGGTTTTGACACCTGTGCTGGGGTTTCTGTCCACCAGAAACCCAGACACAACATACCTCCAGTCACAACCATCAGGTAAATCTGTCCAGGAGATGGAGCAAGTGCAGGAATCCATTGGGGTAGACACACAAACCAAGTGATGGCTGCCCCTGCCTGTGCTATGTGCTCTCTGCCTTCTTTCCTGCCAGGCACCTCTTGACCCCCCCCCCCACCCAACTGCCTCAATAGTCTCTGGTGCAGTCATTGGTTGCTAGGACTGTTGGTGTCCTAGCAACCAGTAAGGCTTTTGCCGCTGCGCACACATGCATAGTGGGATTTTCCTAAGCTCCTACACACTTGCTTGGAGGGGCTCCAGAATCCCTCCTGCCAGTAAGGCATTAGGCAATCTAAGTATTAGAGGGCAGGGGGGCGTTTATATAAGGAGGGGGTCTCTCTCTAATAGAGGTCTCTAAGCAAGGGGGGGGCACTGATATAATGGAACTGTGAGCTAATGGGGGTCTCTAACGGGGGATTCTGACTGCTGATAAAATGGTTGTTGACCAACCAATAGATCAGCCATCAGTGCCCCCCATTAGAGACCCCATTAGAGACCCTCATTATTCTATACTAGAGACTAGGACCAGGGGCTGTGCACTATGTATCATGAGCAGTGTACTAACCACTATGTGGTATGGATAAGCGACTAGGATCTGTGTACTGTCCACTAGGGACTATATACTAGAGACTGTGTACTAAGGACTACATACTATGGACTGTGTACTAGAGACTATGTACCATATACTAGAGACTTATTTAATCATGCTCCTTTAAGGCCTCCCTACTGTTAGCATAATCTGGCCACACCCACTGTACTGCAAAGCGACAAAGAAAACGAGAAGCGCACCACCCTAGCGCATTACCTCAGTAACCAAAATGTATTAATTAAAAAATGATACTCACAAACAGCGAATAAAATCAGGCATGTAAGTCCTCAGAGGGACTTGAAAGATAAGGAGCCAGCGCGAATCCCATCATGGGGGTAGATACTCAGTACAGCTGACGCGTTTCGAAGGGCATCCCTTCTTCATCAGAGCTCTGATGAAGAAGGGAGGTTGGTGAGCTTCTCGTTTTCTTTGTCGCTTTGCAGTATTGGTCGGGCTTCCCCAGCCTTGTTTGGAGCTGCACAACTCTACATGCACTGGTGGTCCATTTTTCCAGATCTGGTTCCATCCATCCGCCACCCGCCTGGGTCCTAGAGCGCAGGAGAATTTGTTTCTGGTTCACACCCACTGTACGCTATGTGTGCCGCCTTTCTACTTTCGTTGGGGCACCCGAAGGCATCCTAAGGCTTTTACAATCCTATAGTGTATACTACATAAAAAAAATGCCACGTGCCGCTAAAGTATTCGGGTTTGGCTTGAAGAAAAGAGGTCCTAGGCCTTCTTAACTGCACTGTCCTAGCACAGGGAACAGCCACGTGTGTGCAGATGGGCCAGAGGTCTCTGCTAGGTCCCGAAGGCTGGGCAGAGCCCTTCAGCACATCTTCACAGTCATTCTTGCAGCACAAAAAAAAATTATGAAAAACTGTTAAAAAAATGTAAAAAAATCCAATTGTGGGGGAGAGAGGGGACTAGAGCCAGGTACGCATGGATTATTCTTTGGGGCCAAGGTCCACTTTGAATGCCTCATAAATTGGGTGTAAACCCTTTCATATACCTAGTGATGTGACTGGCCTCAGGTGATACACAGAGATGAACCAAATCCTCCTACATAAGTCGTACCTGTTTATCTGCAGTCTTCTCTCCTCTCCATTCATTCAACATGTTGAATTTTTAATGTCTGAGAGTTCAGAAAAAAGGGGGTGGAGACCTGAAATTACACACTGCAGCGTTCATTGAGGATAATTCTGAAAGCTGATTGGAAGGAAGAGACACACCCACTCCACACAGCTCACAGGAACCGAACTGAGGCTGTCAATCTGCTGAAGGTCTCCCCGTCACCAATTTTCTCTTGGTGTCAGGAAAACTTGTCAGAAGTGACTCCAGAATCCACAATATATAAAGCTTGCCTGAGCTGTCAGAAAAAAGGGGACGGAGAGCACTTCACTCACTGAGCTTTGAGAGGGAAGGGACACCCCTCCCTTCCTTCACACAGCACACAGGAACAGAGCTGAGGCTGTCAATCACAGGCTGTGTGCTGGAAATCCCTCTCCTGTCACCTTTTTTTCTCTTGGTGTCAGGAAAACTTGTCAGAAGTGACTGAAAGCAGAGGAAGGAGGCAGCAGACAGAAATTACACTTCATGCTCAGGACTGAGACAAGCACACACTTTAGAGGGATATGTTTTTTTCATATTTCACGTCTGAGGTTTACAACCACTTTAAAGAGCCGGCAGAAGCAGAAGCTGGCATCTTCCATATCTGCCTGGAGCTCAGCTTTTAAAAAAAAAGTCCACAAAACCACCAGTGATCGTTACTAAACAATACTTTGTTGGAATGGAAGTCATTTTTAAATATTTCTGCACTGCTGCATGTTCTCATAAAACAACAGAGAAAAGACATTTGTGCACCTCTCAGCGTGAGACGTCCGTGATGCAATCCGTCTACTGTTATCAGACGAACAGCTTGAATGTTGTCATTATCCGCAATCTGGAAGAGATCCCAGGTGATGGGGCGAGACTGTCCCTCCAGCAAGTTCAGACCTGGGGAGCGCGGCCAATAGAAAATGACATCATCAACACGGATATTTCTATAGCAAACTAAAACAAGATTTTTTTATAGATAAATCCAGCTGTAGCAATAAGGCTGCATTTGCATCTGAGCGGAGCGGTTTTTGCATGTTTTCATACAGCGCTTTTAGCCATTTTTGAGCTTTGGCATTTTTTTTATTAACCAATAGAGAAATATATCATCTGTTGCATCATTTGTTGCTATGCTTTTCTGTTATTTTTTCCATCAGGTTTTAGTTTTTGTTATTATTGATATTCATTTTTTAATATGTTGTTTTTTGTTAGAGTTAAGGTTAGAATATGGTTAGGATTAGGGAGAAGAAGAAAAGAGAAGAGAAGAGGAAGAAGAGGAAGAAAAGAGAAGAGGGAGAAGAAGAGGAAGAAGAAGAAGAAGAAAAGAGAAGACGAGAAGAAGAAGAAAAGAGAAGAGAAGAGGGAGAAGAAGAGGAAGAAGAAAAGAGAAGAGGGAGAAAAAGAGGAAGGAGAAGAAGAAAAGAGAAGAGGAAGAAGAAGAGGAAGAAGAAGAGGAAAAGAGAAAAAGAAAAAAGAGAGAAGAAGAGAGAAGAAGAAGAAGAAAAAGAGAGGAGAAGAGAGAAGAAGAAGAAAAGAGAGAAGAAGAGAGAGAAGAAGAAAAAGAGAGAAGAAGAGAGAAGAAGAAAAGAGAGGAGAAGAAAAGAGAGAAGAAGAGAGAAGAAGAAAAGAGAGGAGAAGAAGAAAACAGAGAAGAAGAAGAAGAAAAGAGAAGAAGAGAGAAGAGAAGAAAAGAGAGAAGAAGAAGAGAGAGGAGAAGAGAGAAGAAAAGAGAGAAGGAGAAGAGAGAGGAGAAGAGAAAAGAAGAGAGAAGAAGAGAGAAGAAGAATAAAAAGGAGAAGAAGAAGAAGAAGAAAAGGGAGAAGAAGAAGAGAGAAGAAGAAGAAAAGAGAGAAGAAGAAGAAGAGAGAAGAAGCAGAAAAGAGAGAAGAAGAAAAGAGAGAAGAAGAAGAGAGAAGAGGAAGAGAAAAGAAGAGAGAAGAAGAAGAGAGAAGAAGAAGAGAGAAGAGAAGAGAAAAGAAGAAGAAAAGAGAGAAGAAAAGAGAGAAGAAGAAGAGAGAGGAGAAGAGAAAAGAAGAAGAAAAGAGAGAAGAAGAAGAAAAGGGAGAAGAAGAAGAGAGAAGAAGAAGAAGAAGAAGAGAGAAGAAGAAGAGAGAAGAAGAAGAAGAAGAAGAGAGAAGAGGAAGAGAAAAGAAGAGAGAAGAGGAGAGAAGAAGAGAGAAGAAGAAGAGAGAAGAGGAAGAGAGAAGAAAAAGAGAGAAGAGGAAGAGAAAAGAAGAGAGAAGAGGAGAGAAGAAGAAGAGAGAAGAAGAAGAGAGAAGAAGAAGAGAGAAGAAGAGAGAAGAGGAAGAGAGAAGAAGAGAGAAGAAGAAGAAAAGAGAGAAGAAGAGAGAGAAGAGAGAAGAAGAAGAGAGAAGAGGAGAGAAGAAGAAGAGAGAAGAAGAAGAGAGACGAGAGAAGAGGAAGAGAGAGGAAGAGAGAAGAAGAGGAGAGAAGAAGAGAGAAGAAGAAGAGGGAGAACAGAGAAGAAGAAGAGGGAGAAGAGAGAAGAAGAAGAGGGAGAAGAAGGTGATGGAGAAGAAAAGAGAGAAGATGAAGAAAAGAGAGAAGAAGAAGAGAGAAGAAGAAGAAGAAGAGAGAAGAAGAAGAGAGAAGAAGAAGAGAGAAGAGGAAGAGAGAAGAAGAGAGAAGAAGAAGAAAAGAGAGAAGAGAGAGAAGAAGAAGAAAAGAGAAGAAGAAGAGAGAAGAGGAAGAGAGAGAGAAGAGAGAAGAAGAAGAAAAGGGAGAAGAAGGTGATGGAGAAGAAGAAATAAAATAAGAATACCAATAATCTATTATAATAATACCAATAATTTATTATTATGAATGTCTTTCATTTATTTATCATGATTTTTTTATTTCTATGTGTAGTTATTTTATTGGACATTTATTTATTCATATACTATTACTCTTTTTTTTCCATTAGAGCAGAAAAACGTGTGCAAAAATGCGCAAATACGTGCCAATCACTCGTTTCTATGCTTTTTTATGGGATTACAAACGCTCCAAAAACATGCACATCTGCCCAAATTGAGCTACAAAAGCAGCTACAAAACTTTTTTTGAGCTTCAGACGACTTGGAATGGAGATGTGAAGCATCTCCATAGAGTAATAGTGATTTTTTTTCCCCTGAAGTGTTTTGGAGCTTCAAGCTTTGTGCTACAAAATGCTCAGGTGTGAATGGGGCCTACAAGCTGAAAGAAAACATAACCTAAAATGTTACATAACATACATAACTGGTACAATCTGCCATTTAAAGGTCAATGGGACTTTCAAGAGGAACTACACTGTATCTGAGTATCTGATGCAAAAATGCAATTTCATTTATTTTTAATGTTCATAGCAATTTTGTTGATAAATCACTGTGACTAGCCCCCCTCCCTTCCCTAGCATTTCTGATTCATGTAGCATTTACTTCCTGGAATCCATCTGCCCTTATCTCAGGCATACATACAGGAGGGTGTGCTTAGCTGAACAACCCCGTCCTCCCCTCCTGAGATGTATGACATCATTTGCCTAGGCAAGAAACCAGGAAGCAACCGAAGAAATGGAAAAAAAAAAAGTTTAGTAATGAATAAAAGAGACAATGTTGATTGAGAGAATGAAGTTCCACTTTCAGTTTAAATCAGATGAATGCATTTAGCCTCTTGCCGCCCAGGTAATGCAGATGTGCAACAGCAAAGAGGGTGGTCTTTATTGCCCACATGCCGCACATATGCGTCTAAGGGGCGTCCAGGGTTTCTGTGCTGAGAGCTCCCACACTGCCTGCTCCCAGCACAGTGACTGAGTTGCAAAGACAGCTCCCAGTCTCTAGTAATGATCAGGAGCCAGGTGAGAGGTAAGACTCCCGATCATAGGCAGCACAGTGGCTAAATGGTTAGCACTTCCGCCTGGCAGTACTCGGGTCGTGGGTTCGAATTCCAGCCACGGCACCTCCTGCCTGGAGTTTGCATGTTCTCCCTGTGCCAGCGTGGGTTTCCTCCGGATACTCCAGTTTCCTCCCACACTCCAAAGACATGCTGGTAGGTGAATTGGATCCTGTCTAAATTGGCCCTAGTATGTGTATGTATGAATGTAAGTTAGGGACCTCAGATTGTACACCCCTTGAGGGTTAGGGACTGATGTGAATGTACAATATATATGTAAAGTGCTGTGTAAATTGACGGCGCTATATAAGTACCTGAAATAAATGTGATCACTGTGACACCCAATCAGGGTCAGGGTCACATGATCGGGCAGTCCTTCCCTGGGTGGAGAATAAATTCAGTTCCTCTAATCTTTCCTCATAGCTGATCTCCTCCATGCCTCGTATCAGTTTGGTTGCCCTTCTCAGTTCCCCAATGTTCTTTTTTCTGAATTGGTGCCCAAAACTGAACATATGAGGTCTTACTAAGGTGAGGTATCACTAACAAAATACCAACCAAATCGTTCACTTCATTACTCCTAAGACCTCCTGCTCTCTAGTTCCCATGTCACCTCCTCCCATGCTCACATCCAAGATTTCTCCAGAGCCACTCCCATCCTCTGGAACTCCCTTCCCCAATGCGTTCGGCTATCTCCATCTCTGTCCACTTTTAGACGATCTCTGATAACTCATCTCTTCAGAGAGGCCTATCCTGCCCCCACCTAACAACTGTACATGTATTTTGTTCATCAGCCCATCCCCCACAGTTATTCCGTTTTAGATCTCTCGACCCTCCCTCTTAGATTGTAAGCTCTATAGGTCAGGGCCCTCTGAATCCCCCTGTTATTTGTATTGCAATTGTACGGTCTGCCCTTATGTTGTAAAGCGTAAACTGTTGGCGCTATGTAAATCCTGTAATAATATACTAAGAGTGAATGGGGCCTAAGTGGGGGGTGGGGGTGGAAGTGTTAAAATCTCGGCTCAACCATCAGCTTTTAACATTCCCCAATCGCAAGTCTAAATGAATCCTAAGAAGGGCAGTTGGGGGTCTTTAAAACCACCAGCCTCCTATTTTTACTGCCCCTTATCCACCCATGTGCATAAGCCCCTTCTTTTACAGCAAAGCCATTACCCAGAAGCCCTTTCACCGCACGGAGAGGGATTTCTATAAATCAAAAAACTAGTTAAACTTTTTTTTTTTTTTTTGGAAAAAGCTACGCTACAATTTTACAATTTTATAATTATTACATAAAAACCTGATCATTCCGTCTAGAAAAAAACAAAACGTGTGAAATATATAAAAAGGATCAAAACTTGTTTACTGTTAAAAATTAAAATTTGCATTACAGCGTGTATTTTAGGAACGCAGAGCGATGAGCGCAACCGCTGAAGACGGGAAGGTTTCTAATGATCGCTAGGAAAAGTAAAGGGAACCAGTCCTAGGGAAGCATGGAGGATGTAAAGGCCGTCACCTGCCTCCGAACATACTCATTTCCTGGCCGTCGTGATGACTTCCATCATCCTTCCGCCCCCCCAATTTGCATTCTTGTTCCAGGACCTCAGGCTAGGTCAGGGGCGGACTGACAACTCATGGGGCCCCCCGGGCAATAGGGGATCATGGGGCCCCTGTGTCCTTGTCCACACTCAAATAGCCTATAAAAGGTACCAGGGGCATTTCATGGGGCCCCCTACTGACCCCGGGCCCTCGGGCAGTGCCTGAGTACACGAATGGTCAGTCCGCCCCTGGGATAGGTTCATACACATGCGGTGCGGTATATCGCATGTGATTCGCTCAGGAACCGCACCTCATTCCTGTGCAAATCACATGCGAATTATGTGCGGCGCGATTTGAGCCGTACATTTTGTATAGCTTTAATCGCACCACAAAGGTGCAGGACTCTTTTTTGGGTCCGCACTAGAATCAGATCGCATGGGTATTCACACCTATGCGATCCAATTCTGCACATCGCACAGCGTTTTGCGCACTGATTACAGGGTGTTGTTAACATACACACCCGCAGCGGTTCGCATGAACGGGGTGGGATTCTGATGCGGTGTGGAATTTGCAAAGAAAACATTGCAAATTCCGCACCGCATCAGTGTGAACCCGGGCTCAGTGTGACAGCTTGTGGCTTCGCAGCCGGGTGCCCCACTGCCCATGCGCAGCAATCAGGGGCGGACTGACCATTTGGAAACTCCGGCACTGCCCGAGGGCCCGGGGTCAGTAGGGGGCCCCATGAGATGCCCCTGGTACCTTTTTCATAGGCTTTTTTGAGTTTGGGCAAGGACACAGGGGTCCCATGATCCCCTATTGCCCGGGGGCCCCAGGAGTTGTCGGTCCGCCCCTGGCAGCAATATAAACTGCTAAATCCCTTTTCTCATCAGCAGTATAGAGCAGTCTTGTGACTTTAGCAGAGCACTGGTTACCGCTTGTAGGAGGAGTTTTCATTTTGCTCTAGGAGGACGCAGTACATCGCATGTGATTCGCACAGGAACCGCACCGCATTCCTGTGCAGATCACATGCGATTTGTGTGCGGTGCAATCGGAGCCGTACATTTTGTATGGCTCTATTCACACCGGCACCAAAAATGTGCAGGACTCTTTTTTAGTTCGCACCAGAATCGGATTGCATGGGTATTCACATCTATACGCTCTGATTCTGCACATCGCACCGCGTTTTGCGGACCAATTTCGGGGTGTTGTTAACATACACACCCGCAGCGGTTCGCATGAACGGGGTGCGATTCTGATGCGGTGCGGAATTAGCACAGAAAACACCGCAAATTCCACACCGCTTCAGTGTAAACCCGGCTCAAGGTTCTGAAGCCAGAGACAGAAGCGGCTTCCTATGGGGGGCACTGAAGAGATGGAGCCAGGAGAGCTGGCTGGGGATGCGAAAAAAGAAGGATCGGGACTGCTCTGTGCAATACCATTACACAGAGCAGGTAAGTATATCATGTTTGTTTGTTTTTTTAAATACGAAGCTTTACAATCACTTTAAATGAAAAAATTTAAAATCTTTGTTTACCTTAGGTTCACACTTATGCGGATTTCAGTGCGTTTTCCAGTTTGCAGAAACGCACTGCAGTCCATTTGACATGATTTCCTATGGATCTAGTTCACAGCTGTGCGTTTTGAACAGATGCAGATCTTTGAAAGGGCCAGGGACATTGTTCCTACAGCAGATTGCGTTTCGTGTGTGATAGACTTCTATGGAACCGCATCAAAAACACAAGTGTTGTAGTTTTTTATGCATTTTGCTGTGTTTTTTTTGGGGGGGTAATAGCCAAGTATGACAGTTTTGTCCATGTCGTGCGAATTTGATGCAACTTTACACTCTCTGGCACTCAAGTAGCATCAAAGTCCCATCAAAGTCCCATCAAAGTAGTGCAGGGAAATTTATGTGTCCAAAGTCATATGCTAGGGTTAAATGTTAGGGTTAGAGTTAAGGGCTAGGGTTAGAGTTGTTTATTAGGTTTAGGATTAAATGTTAGGGTAAAGGTTAAGGGCTAGGATTAGGTTTAAGGGCTAGGGTTATTATTAAGGACTAGGGTGAGGGTTAAATGCTAGGGTTAGGATTAAGGACTAGGGTTAAATATTAGGGTTAGGATTAAGGACTAGGGTTAGAGTTAAATGTTAGGGTTAAGGGCTACGGTTAAATATTAGGGTTAAGGGCTGGGGTTAGGGTTAAGGGCTAGGGTTAAATGTTAGGGTTTGGTTTAATGACTAGGGTTAGGGTTAAATGTTAGGGTTACGGTTAAGGGCTGGGGTTAGGGTTAAATGTTAGGGTTAGGATTAAAGGCTAGGGTTAGGGTTAAATTTTAGGGTTAGGGCTAAGGTTAAATGTTAGGGTTAGGGCTAGGGTTAAATGTTAGGGTTAAGGGTTAGGGTTAGGATTAAGGACTAGGGTTAAATGTTAGGGTTAAGGGCTAGGGTTAGAGTTAAATGTTAGGATTAGGATTAAATGTTAGGGTTAAGGGTTAGGGTTAGGATTAAGGACTAGGGTTAAATGTTAGGGTTAGGGTTAAGGGCTGGGGTTAGAGTTAAATGTTAGGGTTAGGATTAAGGACTAGGGTTAAATATTAGGATTAGAGTTAAGGGCTACGGTTAAATATTAGGGTTGAGGTTAAGGGCTGGGGTTAAATGTTAGGGTTTGGTTTAATGACTAGGGTTAGGGTTAAATGTTAGGGTTACGGTTAAGGGCTGGGGTTAGGGTTAAATGTTAGGGTTAGGATTAAAGGCTAGGGTTAGAGTTAAATTTTAGGGTTAGGGCTAAGGTTAAATGTTAGGGTTAGGGCTAGGGTTAAATGTTAGGGTTAAGGGTTAGGGTTAGGATTAAGGACTAGGGTTAAATGTTAGGGTTAAATGTTAGGGTTAAGGGCTAGGGTTAGAGTTAAATGTTAGGGTTAGGATTAAGGACTAGGGTTAAATGTTAGGGTTAAATGTTAGGGTTAAGGGCTAGGGTTAGAGTTAAATGTTAGGGTTAGGATTAAATGTTAGGGTTAAGGGTTAGGGTTAGGATTAAGGACTAGGGTTAAATGTTAGGGTTAGGGTTAAGGGCTGGGGTTAGAGTTAAATGTTAGGGTTAGGATTAAGGACTAGGGTTAAATATTAGGATTAGAGTTAAGGGCTACGGTTAAATATTAGGGTTGAGGTTAAGGGCTGGGGTTAAATGTTAGGGTTTGGTTTAATGACTAGGGTTAGGGTTAAATATTAGGGTTAGGGTTAAGGGCTAGGGTTAGAGTTAAATGTTAGGGTTAGGGCTAAGGTTAAATGTTAGGGTTAAGGGTTAAATTTCAGGGTTAAGGACTAGGGTTAAGGTTTGGGTTAAATATTAGGACTAGGATTATAGGGTTATTGTTAAATGTTAGGGTTAGGGATAGGATTAGGGTTAAATTTCAGGGTTAGGGTTACATTTTAGGGTTAGGGTTAAGGACTAGGGTTAAGGTTTGGGTTAAATATTAGGACTAGGGTTACAGGCTAGGGTTAGGGTTAAATGTTAAGGATAGGATTAGGGTTAGTATTAAGTGTTAGGGTTATATGTCACGCTCACTGTTATGGGCTACCCTTAACCTTAACATTCAACCCTCAGCCTAGCCTTTAGTCCTAACATGCGACTTTGGACTCATAAAGGTTCCTGCACTACTTTGATGGGACTGTGATGCTACTTGAGCAGCAGAGAGTGTAAAGTCGCATCAAAGCTTCTCTGTTAAAAAAAAAAAAGCATCAAAATTATACTACATGAACAGAGCCGTCATACTTTCCTATTAGCCAAAAAAAAAAAAAATTCAAATGCATAAAATAGTGTCAAAAATGCAAAATGTGCCGGAAAGATGCACCAATTGCAGCTTGCATAGGTGTGAACCTAGCCTTTACGTAGAACTAAAGGCAGTTGTTTTTATTTTGAATATAATAAGAGATGGTTATATCCCCCATCTGTGCCCCAATGGGGAGATTTCCCTTCACTTCCTGTCCTATAGCCAAAACCGGAAGTGACAGGAAACCCTTCCAAAGTAAAGGAAGTCCTGGGCTGTCACCAGAACTAGTGTCCCCATTGGAAGATTTTCCTTTTATTCCTGTTCTGGTGACAACCCAAAATTTGGGATTTACAGAATGAATCTCCCTAACAGGGGCACAGACAGCAGTAAATACCTGACAGGGGTTCTCATCCCTCTCCACTGATTTTTGGTTACTCACCCATATTCCAGGACACTCGGGGGGCGTTTGTCTCTGCAGTTCTGATAGAGAAATGGACCATGATCGGGGGGCTGCTCAGGAAATAGCTATCGATTGCTTGGAATTCCACCTACAGGTAGAAGCGGAGAAGACACTTACTATTAATAGCACAAAAAAACGGAAACAAGAAACCAGTTTTCAGGCGATGTGCTTTATAGAATAATCCATCGCCTCACCAGCCAAGGGCTCCACTAGTAATGCGGTTAGGGGGTGTTACAAACACATGATTGAGCCAAAGTTTTAGCACCCCCCATAAATCACCCCCAAAGGCAGCGGACAGGGATGTTCACATGCTGCAGTCTCTACGCTTTTGCTAAAAATGACATTGATGAGGCTGTCCATTGATACCAGTGATGGGGCACTATTACACCCCTAATACCAATGAGGGGCAATTTTGTATTCCCACCCCAGTTGGCCACAGTCTGGCCCCCTAAAAGTTTGATGGACAATAAACTGGTCTTTTACTTAAGGTATTGTCAGGACAGAAAGTGAGGGGAAACCTCTCTAAGGGGACACAAGAGGCAGATGTTCCAGGAATGGAAAACAAAGGAAAATCTCATCTCAACTTTCATGGGATCAAAAGCAGAACTCTCAGTAATTTTAACTCTTCCCAACTCCATCCGTAACTGCAGCCCTGGGCCAGATGCGACCCTTTGCTTGCTTTTATCCCACCCTTGTGGCATTATTTCCTCCCACTGACACCAACTATGGCACACTATTCCTCCCACTGACACCAACTATGGCACACTATTCCTCCCACTGACACCAATGATGGGGCACTATTCCTCCCACTGACACCAATGATGGGGCACTATTCCTCCCACTGACACCAATGATGGGGCACTATTCCTCCTACTAACACCAATGACAGGGCACTATTCCTCCCACTGATACCAATGATGGGGCACTATTCCTCCCACTGATACCAATGATGGGGCACTATTCCTCCCACTGACACCAATGGTGTGGCCCCATTCCTCCCACTGACACAAATGATGGGCTGCGATTCCTTCCATTAATACCAGTGATGGGGCACTATTCCTCCCATTGATACCAATGATGGGGCACTATTCCTCCCACTGACACCAATGACAGGGCACTATTCCTCCCACTGACACCAATGACAGGGCACTATTCCTCCCACTGATACCAATGATGGGGCACTATTCCTGCCACTGATACCAATGATGGGGCACTATTCCTCCCACTGACACCAATGATGGGGCACTATTCCTGCCACTGATACCAATGATGGGGCACTATTCCTCCCACTGATACCAATGATGGGGCACTATTCCTCCCACTGATACCAATGATGGGGCACTATTCCTCCCACTGACACCAATGGTGTGGCCCCATTCCTCCCACTGACACAAATGATGGGCTGCGATTCCTTCCATTAATACCAGTGATGGGGCACTATTCCTCCCACTGATATTAATGATGGGGCACTATTCCTCCCACTGACACCAATGACAGGGCACTATTGCTCCCACTGACACCAATGACAGGGCACTATTCCTCCCACTGATACCAATGATGGGGCACTATTCCTGCCACTGATACCAATGATGGGGCACTATTCCTGCCACTGACACCAATGATGGGGCACTATTCCTCCCACTGATACCAATGATGGGGCACTATTCCTCCCACTGATACCAATGATGGGGCACTATTCCTCCCACTGACACCAATGGTGTGGCCCCATTCCTCCCACTGACACAAATGATGGGGCGATATTTCTTCCATTGATACCAGTGATGGGGCACTCTTAATACCAACGAGGGGGCATTGCTTAATACTGCTGACGCCAGGACATTTTCTTCTCCCACTGGCCACAGTCCGGCCCCCTAAAGTTTGATAGACAATAAACTGGCCCTTTGTTTAGAAAATCTGGAGACCTCTGCTTTAGGAAATATCAGGAAAGGAAGTGAGGGGAAATCTCTCTAAGGGGACACGGGCAGGGGCGGACTGACAACTCATGGCAATAGGGGATCATGGGGCCCCTGTATCCTTGCCCAAACTCAAAAAAGCCTATGAAAAAGGTACCAGGGGCATCTCATGGGGCCCTCTACTGACCCCGGACCCTCGGGCAGTGCCCAAGTTTCCAAATGGTCAGTCCGCCCCTGGACACAAGGGGAGGTTTTCCAGGAATAGGAAGTAAAGGAAAATCTTCTCAATGGGAATACAGACAGAAGTCTCACGGTAATACTAACTCTTTCCAACTCTAAATCTGAAAACAACAAAAAAAATTGTCCTTGGGCTATGCTTTATGAAATGTTCCTATTCACTGCCCATCCAACTCACAGTATTTATCATCTTCACTTTTTTAGCCTTGAAAACTTGTTGACTGCTATGGGACAAGAACAAGTGGATTTAGAAATTTCAACTGACAACGTACCTCATAGTTGCGTCTTTCGGGATGGGAGGTGTTGGGTGGCTGGTATGCTATCTTCAGGTCATGTAAGTCTTGCCAGGTGAAGGAGGTAATGGCTTTGGTCTGGTCATCTACATGGGTGATATATCCCTCCGGTGGTGGTTTGCTGATCTTAAACACAAGCTTGTTCTTTGGAGTCTCATCATCTTCGGCATCGAGAGTGGCCGTGGTAAGAGTGGTCAAGATGAACTGGTCGATTTCCAAGATAAACATGGGCATAAAGGCAGCCCGGGGTGAAGTGTTGGGGACTGCACCTGAGATTTTCACTGGAATCCAAATGTTCTGAGCCTGAAAATCAGGAATAATTAGAGATAAATAAAAGAAGACCAAATATAAGAAAATGTGAGCCAGGTCCTTGGTGATGATAACTGGGATTTTTATAGAAATAACGATGAACTGAGCCTTTTAAAAAATAAACATTAGAGATATACACTCACCGACCACTTTATTAGGTACACTTTGCTAGTACTGGGTTGGACCCTCTTTTGCCTTAAAAACTGCCTTCATTTTTCATGGCGTAGATTCAACAAGGTGTTGGAAACGTTCCTCAGAGATTTTGGTCCATATTGACATGATAGCATCACGCAGTTGCTGCAGATTTGTCAGCTGCACACCCATTAATCGAATCTCCCGTTCTACCACATCCCAAAGGTGCTCTACTGGATGGAGATCTGGTGACTATGGAGGCCATTGGAGTACAGTGACCTCATTGTCATGTTCAAGAAACCAGTTGGAGATGATTTGATCTTTGTGGCATGGTGAGTAATCCTGCTGGAAGGACCCATCTGAAGATGAGGACACTAGTCATAAAGGGATGGACATGGTCAGCAACAATACTCAGGTAGGCTGTGGTGTTTAAACAATCCTCAATTGGTACTAAGGGGCCCAAAGTGTGCCAAGAAAATCTCCTCCACACCATGACACCACCAGCCTGAACCGTTGATACCAGGCAGGATGGATCCATGCTTTCATGTTGTTTACACCATATTCTGACTCTACCATCTGAATGCCGCAGCTGAAATTGAGATTCATCAAACCAGGTAAAATTTTTCCAATCTTCTATAGTCCAATTTTGGTGAGCCTGTGTGAATTGTATCCTCTGTTTCCAGTTCTTAGCTGACAGGAGTGGCATCTGGTGTGGTCTTCCGCTGCTGTAGCCCATGTGCTTAAAGGTTTGACATGTTGTGTGTTCAGAGATGGTATTCTGCATACCTTGGTAGTAACAAGTGGTTTTTTGAGTTACTGTTGCCTTTTTATCATCTCAAACCAGTCTGCCCATTCTCCTCTGACCTCTGACCTCAACAAGGAATTTCCGTCCACACAACTGCCGCTCACTGGACATTTTCTCTATTACGGACTATTCTCTGTAAACCTGAGAGATGGTTGTGCGTGAAAATTCCAGTAGATGAGCAGTTTTTGAAATACTCAGACCAGCCCGTCTGGCACCAACAAACATGCCATGGTCAAAGTCACTTAAATCCCCTTCTTCCCCATTTTGATGCTCGGTTTGAACTTTAGAAAGTCGTCTTCACCACATCTAGATGCCTAAATACTTTTAGTTTCTGCCATGTGATTGGCTGATTAGCAATTTGTGTTACCAAGCAATTGAACAGGTGTACCTAAAAAAGAGTCCGGTGAGTGTACATATGAGCTTGTTAAACATCCCATTTCAAAAACGTGGACATTATTATGGAGTTGGCCTCCTGTTTGCAGCTATACTATTCTCCACATTTCTGGAAAGGGTTTCTACAAACTTCTGGAGTGTTTGTATGGGAATGTGTGCTCATTAGGGATGAGCTTGGGATGCCAGCTTGCAATCAGACCGCATAGGGACCAGGGGCGGACTGACCATTTGGGCACTCGGGTCAGCAGGGGGCCCCATGAGATGCTCCAGGTATCTTTCATAGGCTTATTTGGGTGTGGTTTGAGTGTGAGCAAGGACACAGGGGCCCCATGATCCCCTATTGCCCGGCGCCCCCATGAGTTGTCAGTCCGTCCCTGATAGGGACAGAGAACTGCTTCCAAGATGGTTATCAAAAATGACAAGAGGTTCAACAGCTAGTGTGTTTTTTTTTTCTTTGCCGACTGTGGAGCACACCAGCTGTTGGACCTCTTGTCGTTTTATTGATGATAACCATCTTAGAAGCCTGGTAATAGCAGTTCTCTGTCCCTAGGCAGTCTTGTTCTATTTTGGGGTGCTCTCTGGTGGAGGATGGACATCCATGTGGTGATCTGTGAGGATACTACCTCTGCAGAAAGTCATACATGTTTTTGTGGTGCATTTCCCTGAGGAAGAATGTTATACCCAGGGGCGGACTGACCATTCATGCACTTGGGCACTGCCCGAAGGCCCGGGGTCAGTAGGGGGCCCCATGAAATGCTCCTGGTGACTTTTTATAGGCTTTTTTGAGTGTGGGCAAGGCTACATGGACCCCATGATCCCCTATTGCCCGGGGGCCCCATGAGCTGTCAGTCCGCCCCTGGTTATGCCCATGCAATTTTGAAATGCATTTGACTTTTCTAGCATTAGAATCAGCTGCGAACGAAACAAACGTCGGGTTCAAACAGCAGAAACCTTTCTGATAGTACCACATATGTGACTGCAACCAGACTTTCAACTGTGTACATGGTGCTATGAATGTGTGCAAAAACAGTCCTTTTAATGGAATTTGATATTTTAACATCTGTAATGAAATTTAATATTTTCTGGTAATTTTTATGCTATATTTGGCTGCCCTTAAAATCCCATAAGAGGAAAATGTTTACATATTGTTTTTAATACGAATGGTGGCAATCTTCACCCACACTGAGGACGTTTTCAATTGTCAATTGTTAGTAACATTGACCGAATATGAGCACATGGCAATACCAGGTTGATGTCATTGACCTAATATGCCCATGTGGCCATATTGGATCAATGATGTCACAATCATGCGGTGTTGGGATTGTCCGGTCCGCAGCTGATTGGCCTAGGAATGACAGCTCCTCTCCAGGTTTAGCCAAACACAGGTTTGGACCAAACCTGAGCTCATCACTAGTGCTCAATTCAGCCAAAAGAACATTTGTACGCCAGGTACTGGTGTTGGATGAGAAGACCTGGCTCACAGTCAGCATTTCAATTGAAGTCAGATCTGGCTGGAGTCAGAGTCTCACCACAGGACAGTTTGAGCTCTAGTGGATTTGTGAGCCTACACTCTCTCCCTCTTCTATTGCCTCCATGGACTTGCTGTCTGTGGATTCCGCCAGTTCCTGACTGTGTGTGTTTAGATTGGATACTTTATGATGGTTAAGTGTTCTGTCTGTCACCATTGTGTACTGTCCAAATGGAAGTGCTACCCCACACTATTGTGTATCTGCATTTGGGCATCTTGGTTGCTAAAAATGCTAATTGCCATTTGTAATGGGCAGGGCCAGGGGTGGACTGACAACTCATGGGGCCCCCGGGCAATAGGAAATCATGGGGCCCCTATGTCCTTGCCCACACTCAAACCACACCAAAAAAAAGCCTATGAAAGGTACCAGGGGCATCTCATGGGGTCCTCTACTGAGCCTGGGCCCTCGGGCAGTGCTCGAGTGCCTAAATGGTCAGTCCGCCCCTGGGCAGGGCTTTTTTTCTCAGAGAATAGGTGAAGGAACTAACCTTTTTGAATCACCCCTTGTCTACGCCCCCTACCCACCTACGAGCACCGTCCTTTGGTTCCACCCCCTACCAATCTTCCAGTACTACCATTTTTAGAGAAGAACCAGGTAACAATAGATCCCCCACAACAAAAGACCCCTCCAGTAACAATAAATTCACCCTACAACAATAGACCCCCACAACAGCAATGGACCCCCCCCCCCACAACAAGATACGGGCTCAGAAACAATAGATCCACCCCGACAGCAGTAGACAACAGCAGCATCAACAGATCTCCCAGCAACCATCATCAATAGACCTCTCCCTCAACAGTAGATCCCTCCCAGCAACAATTGAACCCCCAGCAACATAAGCAACTGTTGTGCTGAATGCTGAGTCAAGAGGACCCCTCTGAGGAGATCCATCAGCTTCCAGAGCTGCTGCAGGGGTGCATGTGTTCCAACCGCCACAGCCGCCACTCCATCACTGCATGACAACTTAAACTCCTTCCGATTGCTGCAGAAGAACTGTGTGAGAGGGTCGCTGACCCACTGTTCATTGCTACGAGTTAGAGTTAGTTCTTGTTGCCAGTTTAGGTCTTCCTGGGCAATAGATACTACCTTGCACTGATCTTTACCAAAGCCAAATATTTTTCTTCCATCTATTGATGCAAGCCACCACCTTTTCCAATAATGCAGCTGCTGCATGCAGATTGCTGAACTGTGTTACCACTTTGCTCCCTGCTTAGCAGATTCCTCTCTTCAACTGCGTTTACTTTGACAACTTAAAAGGGGGGTGAACAACCCCAATAACTTCACTTTTTAAAGTGAACTACCTCAATAACTTCACCTCTTAAAGTGAACTGTCCCAATTGACTCTACATCTTAAAATAATGTCACCCTGCTTTGCGCGCCAACATAAGGGCCCCAACTAACTGGCAGAAGTCTAAATCATAGAACTATTGAGACGCCAAGGGTACCAAGGGTTAGCAGCACTGGTGTGCAGGAAATTTAACAGACTTTCAGGCCAAGGCGCAGACTCTCCCAGTTGAGAGCCCTCAAGTGAGCTAGCCTGTTGTTCTTTGGTTAACCACTTAAAATCACTTGGGTTGTGGTCTTCCAGTCAGAGAGCTATTGTTTACATACTCTGTACTGCAGAACATAATGCAGAACATAATAAACCTCAAAAAAGGTACTTAAGCTAACTGCACTGTGTTGTCATTGTGTTGTCACATTGTGTTTAACTTTAAATCTTTAAACTGTTGTATTTCTTTATAATGCTAGTTCTGCCAATACAACCTGTTCCTTTCATCACAGTTGGTGCGTACCCTTCTTGTGTGTCTGCCAGGAGGTCCCGGCCAAAGCATTTAGGTTGTGTCAGTAGGAGTGAGGTTCCATCTAGGGCCAGAGAAACTATATGCGGCTCCTTGGGGGGTAGTGCTGTGTATGCAAATGGTTCAAGTACAGGTCTGAGAATTTGGAACAGGCCATTGTTGCCTATCTATCTACAAACTTGTGTTTAGCACCAAACGTGTTATATGGTATCACATATTGTATATTTGCCAACATACACAATGGAGACATCTGTTTTTATGGTGATGTTAGAAGATTTGTTACTGGCCTGCAACTGTTTTCGATTGTCTTGGCTGCGGTATTCAATCTGAAGCGGTATGTAATCAACATCAGGGGAGGGAGGACTGAGGTGTTCATATCTAATACCCATCTCGAGAAGATCGGCACAGTTGGCTTTCAGTAACCTCATTTCCTTTAGTCCCGGGTGGCAGGCCTTGTTGCCAGAACATCGCAATTTTTCTTGCCTGTCTGGAGGGAAAAAGAATAAAAAAAGTTCATCTAAAAATACTGTACATAAAAGAAACACTAACTCTTCCCAAGCAGTAGCTATTAAAGCCAGAGGCATAATGGCTGGAAGAGAATTTTCAAACAATTGTCTATGGTTCTTCCTCTCAGTAAAATCTGCACATGTAGGACTATGGAATGTTAGCTTAAAAGTGAGCTTTGGGTTGTGGGTACAAGTTTGGCAGCTAATAGACATGTGCGGTTCGTTTCGTTGCAAATCAAAATTCAGCCAAAATTTTTGTTTTTTGGACGTATCCCAATTTCTGAATTACAATAGGAATGAATTTAAACGAATCCAAAATAACGAAATGAACTATCATCCGAAATTCAAATTGAATTTGAAAACTAAATCTAATTAAAAAAACAAATGCGAAATAAAAACATATTGCTGACTATTGCTGATTTTCTTCAAAGACTGTGTTAGAATATAGCCATCTAAATTGGCATCCTACCTATTCATTTCGGCCAAACGTGCTATAGCTCAAGTTTGGAGAACCCCTTCAGTTGTCTTCCAGGGGGTGAAGACCCGGATGAATGCTATGCTGATCAATGAACAGATGTCTAGTGTTTTTCAAGATTCTCATCCGAGATTCCTTAAGGTCTGGAAACCTTGGATACATTATTCCTTGCCATCCCTGCCTCCTACTAGCTATGACCTCTTATAGTCATTGCCTGTGCTGGCCCTGGATCCGTGACTCTTCTAGTCTTCCTTTCTTCCATGTTCTTTCTCTGAATCTTTCTCCCTTCCTTATTTCTTTCTATGTTCTTATACTTTCTTTTTTTTATCAGTTTGGGTTTCTTTCCCGTATGTTCTGAGCTGATACTTCTCGGTGGGGGTTTTCCTCTTTGTTTTTTTTTCAGTAACATGATGGATTGCTGCTGTTACTGTTTGGTTCGGCTTTTTGCCGTCCCTCCTTGGTGTCATTGGACGTCCCGTTATTTGGCTAATACACCCTGCTGATTTGTATCTGCTTATGTATGCTATTGTTTCGCTCTGCCCCTGTGTGGGCGTATCATGAGCTTGTTGTATTATAAAAAACATACATTTCTTTAATAAAAATATTGAAATAGAATATAGCCATCTTCCAAAATTCTAATTTCTAAAGGAATAGAATAGAATAAAACAGAAAAGAATAGAACAGAATAAAACAGAAAAGAATAGAGGGAAACATAATAGAACAGAAAATAAAAGAATAGAATAAAATTAGAATAGAAAATAAAGGAATAGAATAGTGTAACACCCCTCTAGTTAGCCAGGGGGAGCTAGCTAGGTTTTTTGGCAGAGGCTGAATAGCAGCCTGGGCATGAGTGTGAGTCAACCAGGTCACCTTGGGTCAGGACTGAGGGCTCTGCAGATCTGGTCCCTGATACCTCACCTCTCCTTGCTCTTGAGGCTTGAGAAGTTTCTAGAAGGCAGTGGGTGTGATGAGGAGGGACCTATTTGCATGTCTAAAGGGATCTTGATCAATCCCCAAGCAGGAGGCTTGGCATGGGGTCAGGACAGTCCTCAGATATGAGTCTGATCAGCAGGAAGTAGTCAATGAGTGTCGGTTGGAAGATGGAGTAGGAGGCTGGAGTGTGGAGTTTGGGAGGGGGCCCAGGGAGGGCACCTACAAGCAGATGCTGGAAGAGGGAATCTCCACTGTGCCACTATCTATTAGGAGGGACAGCATGAGCAGCAGGGAAGGAGCCAGCCCAGTGGAAGGCCTGAAGGCAGACACCAACCCATAAAGCTATCAGGAAGGACAGTGTGAGTAACCTTACTCCCCCTGGGCCGGATAAGGGGAGAGGGCAGTCAGGTGAAGAACCGACTAGCTCCTTGGCCGGGTCTGTTTAATCTTTGGCAGCTTCTGGATGCCCTTACCCAGGGAATACCCTTAGTACTGATGGTTAAAGAGGAGGATTCACCTGAGGTACGCTGGAGAGCTGAAGAGCTCTCAAAGAATAGACAGATTTTACTTCCAGTCCATAGGCTTGTACATAGTTTGTCCTGGAAGTTCACAGTTCTTTGGGCATCCCATATATCCCTCAACCCCATCCAAGTTCAGTACTCTTTAAAAAAAAAATTACAAAAAAAAGCCTAAGGACTGGTTACTCTCTCAGTGTGGAGGAAGAAGATGCATGTTGCCTGTCTGTGCTGGACCGTAGGGGGATCCAAAAACTTAGCGACTCCTAAAGGGGTAGTGCTACAACAGAAAATAAAATAAAAGAATAGAATAGAAAAGTAAGAGAAACAATAGAATAGAAGAGGAATAGAAGAGATGAGAATAAAATAGAAAGAATATAACCGTCTTCTGAAATTCAAATTACAAATAGAATACAACCAGCTATGCTTCACAAAGAATTTGGATCCTTTCAATATTTTCGACTCAAATTCGATTTGAATATTTGCATCCATTGGAAAAATTTGAATCCAGTCGAAAACGAATAAACAAAACGAAATGAGAAAATTAGCAAATCGATCCAAAACTAATTTTTTCTTTCTCTACATGTCTAGCAGCCAAATTATTCATCGTGATATTATTTTTTGTTTTGTTGGTTGGTTGTGTTTTTTTTGGTTGGTTGGGTTAGGTTCAAAGGGGTCACTATAAGGTAAGATTTAACCACCTCCCGTCCAGCCGTGGTATATAAACGGCCGGACGGTGGCAATCCAGGGGCGGGTTGCCATTCATAAATGGCGCCCGCCATTTTGGACTGTGCGCACTCCCTGGGAGCGCAGCACCGCGATCCGGTGCCCGCTGTGTCCTCCGGACACAGTGGAACACCAATTGTCGTACGGGACCGCTGTGCGAGGTCCCGATCATGTGATCACTGATTGGCCAATCAGTGATCACATGTAGAGTAGTAAGCAAGATGTCACTTGTGACATCATTGCTTACTACGTGTGAAATCTGTGAATGATCAGAGGTCACATGGTACAAGGCTATTCACAGCCTTGTACCATGTGACAAGCTGTAACCAATCACAGCTCACACAGTAGTTCTCAATGGCTGCAGGAATGCAGCCAGAGAGAAGGAGAAATGATTGCTTTTACAGCCTTTATGGGTGTAAAAGCAATCAGTGTAAAAAAAAAAATCTTCATCACCCCCCACAAGTAGTACAGCGTCACTATGGTGACACTCTATTGCTAGGGTGACAGTATGTAGAAAAAAAAAATAATAATATAAAAAAATAAAATAAAAATGTAAAAAAAGTTTTTAAAAATTCAAAATTTTGGTTATAAACTAATTTGGGTTATTTTTTTTTACTAAAAAGATAACTGAATAAATTTTGGCCAAGATTTATGATGAAATATTTGTTTGCAAAATTTTATAAGAAAAACACTTTTTCACAATTTTTGGACTTTTTCATTTATATAGCAAAAAAAATAAAAATCCCAGTGGTGAATAAATACCACCAAAATAAAGCTTTATCTGTCTCAAAAAAATGCTAAAAAATTCATATGGGTACAGTGTTGCATGACCGCGCAATTGTCAATGAAAGCGTGACAGCACTGAAAGCTGAAAATTGGCCTGGGCAGGAAGGGGGTGAAAGTGTCCGGACTGGAAGGGGGTAAAAGTGTCCGGACTGGAAGGGGGGGAAAAGTGTCCGGACTGGAAGGGGGGGAAAGTGTCCGGACTGGAAGGGGGGGAAAGTGTCCGGACTGGAAGGGGGGGAAAGTGTCCGGACTGGAAGGGGGGAAAGTGTCCGGACTGGAAGGGGGGGAAAGTGTCCGGACTGGAAGGGGGGGAAAGTGTCCGGACTGGAAGTGGTTAAGAGTAAGTTCACGGTAAGGTAAAGGGAATGGAGGGGGGGGTTCTTTGATTATAAGGGTCAAGTTAAGGTTAGTTTTACTTTTATGTGCATAATAAATATACATTTTGTGTACAATAGTTAATTGTTTTCAATTCCCAAAGGACTTGGCACCATAGGGTGAGTGCCTCAAATGTCCAGTTTACTGTTATGAAAAATAATGTCCCCTTTTCTGGGACTTCAGAAATGTTGACATAGAATAGCTCAAAATCTCCAGAAGAGGTGACTATGTATATCATATTATTTATACCCCAACTGTGGTTCTTCGTTGTAAGCAGGTTATGCCCAGCCACATCATCAGGTGGGTCATCAATACATTATCAGTGCACTCACAGTTCCTCACTCGAGGGGGCAGAAGAGAGTCAGCAACAAGCCTGCTGTCATACTTTGAATCCTCTATCACCATCTGTCCATAGGCGGGAAGACCCATTTCAGACCCGAGGGTCCTGACCACACAGATGATCCCTGGTCTTTCCAAACGTTGCTTGAAGGTCAGGATGTTTTTGTCCACCGATTTAGATGAAATGCCATAAAACTCTGGAACTTCTAGAGAATTCTCTCCCAGTAGAACAATGCTGGCCAATGGCTCTGCAATTTTGATTTCTAAAATAAAACTTTCCACCAGTGTCTCCCGTTCAGAAAACCTAAAAAGGCAAAATTTGAACTCAACAATTAGCAATAATTAGCTGAAGGAAACAATAAGATGAGGAACATTTGTATATGCACATTGAATTTTTTATCCCCCCCACCACCACCATAAAGCTGCCTATGGATGCTAGAAGTTGTTTGACCATGATGTGGGTGTTTCTCACTTACATCCACAATTAGACCAATGAGAACATGTTTTGTAGAACAATATTGTCCTATTGTCAGGGTCCTGTCCACTGCAGAAGTTCTGGAAGATCTGGCATTTCTGCCAGTACTCTGCATGGCCGCAGAAGGACACATCAGCCTCAGTCTAGTGCCAGACGGCCTTTGTAAGGAGGCTCATCACTTCCTCAAGTTGCTGGATGATCTCTAGCTCCCCGTGCCCTGTTCCTGTGACTTTGACCCGTGATTTCCTGTTACCGACTCAGCTTGCTCCTGGACCTGTCTACTGCCTCAATCACGCTTCCCTGTCTGACAATCCGATGGACGTGTCTGGGTTTGGCGGTTGCTAGGAGAACAGTACTTGCCTGACTGCATTGCGTCAAGTGTAAAGTTTGGTGGAGGAAGGATTATGGTGTGGGGTTGTTTTTCCAGGGGTTAGGCTTGGCCTCCTAGTTCCAGTGAAGGGAATACTCAAGGCGTCAGTATACCAAGACATTTTGGACAATTTCATGCTCCCAACTTTGTGGGAAGAGTTGGGGGATGGCCCCTTCCTGTTCCAACATGACTGCGCACCAGTGCACAAAGCAAGGTCCATAAAGACATGGAGGAGCCAGTTTTGGGTGGAGGAACTTGACTGGCCTGCACAGGGTCCTGACCTCAACCCCATAGAACACCTTTGGGATGAATTAGAGCGACATCAGTGCCTGACCTGACAAATGTGCTTCTGGAAGAATGGTCCAACCTTCCCATAGACACCCTCCTAAACCTTGTGGACGGCCTTCCCAGAAGAGTTGAAGCTGTTATAGCTGCAAAGGGCGGGGCCAACTCAATATTGAACCCTACGGACTAAGACTGGGATGTCATTATAGGTCATGTGGGTGGAAAGGCCGGCGACCCAATAATGCGGGCAATATAGTGTGTATATATATATATATATATATATATATATATATATATATATCTATACAGTGTAAGTATGAGGGGCTTGGTTTGGCAGACCACCAGATTTTTATTAGGTTCCTCATTTCAAACAGTAGTGATAATAACATATTTCAAGGATAATACAAAAATAAAAAGAAATGTGTGCTAATTGTGATATAGTGGCTTTTTAAAGACTTCAGACAATAGCCTGGGTCTGTTTTACTGGGATTTTATGGTTTTTTTAACCACAAAACGGCCTTGATCAAAGAGACCCCACAGGAATTTGTGTCTGGTTTGGAAAACGCAGACAACTACAATCAGCGGTGGTAGAAATAGTTATTGGTGATTTATAACCATAGTTAGCCTTTTCTAGTGAATAATTCTGTTGGCATTTAAAGTTCCAGACAGGCCTTTGCATTATTTTGACAGGACAGACAGATGAATAGTCTGGAGGTGTCATGAAAAAATATTTTTAGTTGCTTAATAGTAGATGTAAACCCAAGCTAGATGGCATTTAGTTTGTTACAGTGTGTTATAAACAATTGGCAATTCTTTAATACTTGTTTCCACTTTGTTTTCTTCATCTACTAATCTCCTATCCTATCTCCCCTATCCCCTGTAGAATAGAATTTCCCTAGACGTCTGTGTATATAATAAAGGATGCCAAAAATGTAACTTCTCATATTTACATAAAAAAAAAAAAAATATATATATATATATATATTTTTTATTATTATTATTATACAGGATTTATATATTATTATTATTATACAGGATTTATATATTATTATTATTATTATTATACAGGATTTATATGGCGCCAACAGTTTGCTCAGCGCTTTACAATATAACGGGAGACAATACAGCAACAATACAGTTCAATACAAGAGGGAAAGGAGGGCCCTGTTTTATAATTATTTTATTTTTAAATAAAATGGTAAAAAAAAAAAGTTCATATAAGTATTTAAATGTAATTATTTGTCACCTTAAAAGTCTATTGGAGTATATAATTAAGGATGCCAAACAATTAACTTCACGTATTTATATTAAAAAATATATATTTTTATTTAATAATTATTTTATTTTTAAATAAAATGGTAAAAACAAAAGTTCATATAAGTATTCAGATTTAATTATTTCTCTCCTTAAAATTCTATTGTGTATAGAGTATATCATTAAGGAGGTCAAACAATTAACTTCACGTATTTATATTAAAAAATATATATTTTTATTTAATAATTATTTTATTTTTAAATAAAATGGTAAAAACAAAAGTTCATATAAGTATTCAGATTTAATTATTTCTCTCCTTAAAATTCTATTGTGTATAGAGTATATCATTAAGGATTCCAAACAATTAACTTCACGTATTTATATTAAAAAATATATATTTTTATTTAATAATTATTTTATTTTTTAAAAAATGGTAAAAACAAAAGTTCATATAAGTATTCAGATTTAATTATTTCTCTCCTTAAAATTCTATTGTGTATAGAGTATATCATTAAGGATTCCAAACACTTAACTTCACGTATTTATATTAAAAAATATATCTTTTTATTTAATAATTATTTTATTATTAAATAAAATTGTAAAAAAAAGTTTATGTAAGTATTCAAATGTTATTATTTGGCACCTTAAAAGGCTATTGTGTGTAGAGTATATAATTAAGGATATCAAACAATAAACATCATGTATTTATACAGGGAAAATAATACCATCTTATTTAGAATTGTTTAAGAAATATTGAATAAAATTTAAAAACATATTTTTATATAGAATTTTATTGTTTGGCACTAGGGATGCCAAACAGTAAAAAAAAAAAATTCACATATTATATAGAAAGGAATTGTGCAATTTTATTTACGGATTTCTTTTTATTTTAAATTTTTAAAAAAAATCTAAATATGTGAAATTTATTGTTTGGCATCTTAAAAGTGGCTTGTGTGTATACAGTTAAAAATAAAAAATAAAAAATCACAATTTTTGACAGGTTATACATTTGCTTGATTTTAAACACAAAGCTTGAAGGCTGTTTTTTTATGAATCATTTTATTTTACTATTAAGTAAATGTCAACTTTACAGCTATGACTAAACACTGGAATGTCGCTCTCAGCACTTGGACAACTTTTTAAATATTATTGTTTGTAACCACTTCAAAGGAATTTTTTTTCAACCTAAGTCAAGCTAGTCTAGCCATGCATAGATCCAACATAATATTTTGTATCCCTGTATAGGCTCCATGCACACTAGCTTTTTTTTTTTTTAAGCTCAAAAAACGCTGCATAAAAAACAATGGTAACCGTGGTTATTAGTAGCGTTTAGAAGTGTTTAGAGGCATTAGCATTTTATTGGCATTTTTACAATACATTTAAAAAAATAACTAGAAAAAAAGCTGTTAGGAGCAAAAAATGCTCCCAAAAATTCTACAAAAGCTATATTTTTTCTGCTTCTAAATGCTAAAGCTTGAAAAACACTATTAGGCCAAAATAGTATGCATGGACACCTTGGATAACACAGTTTAACTTCTAAGAGCAGAAAAAAAAATTCTTGCAGGAGCTTTTTTTTTTTACAAAATGTCAGTAATTAATGCTGTTTTCTTGGGTCATCACTGTCTATTGGCATTGATCAACAGCCAGGATATAGGAATTTCCACATAATAGTGCAGCACTCTCAATTAGCAGCACCACCTAGAGCTCAAGCCAATATACAATATTAGTTACCGTGGAACTTCACTCTCTCAATCGTGGACTATTTTTAAAAATGATGCTGATAAAATTAGTAACGAGATAGGAAAGTATATCATATTCACTTGTTTTATTCTGTTTTTTACATTTCTTTAGTTACTTCCTGGTTTCCATGCCTAGGCAAACGATGTCATACATCCCAGGAGTCTTCAGGTGGGGAGGAGGGGTTTTCTTAGCTAAGTATGCCTATCTGCCTGTATGCCTGAGCTAAGGGCAGATGGATAGTAAATGCTACATGAACCATCTGCCCTTACTCAAGATGGCCACTGCCAGAAATGCTTTGGGTGTGTTTTTCTAAGTGATTTCTCAGCAAAATAAAGCATGGAGACATGGATGGATGGAGGAGTTTGCTTTGTATACTATAAATTATTTCAATAGTGCTTTTGGTTTGTGGTGCTCAGACTCGGGGTAGTTCCGCTCTACACAAGAAGTTTATGTTTTTTCAGAGAATTCCACAAGAAACAAAATGTGTTCCAAAAGGAAACTTCCCCTTTTTTCAAATCAAGCTTTAAAAAATCTGAATCTTCAAAAAAAAAAAAAAATGAGTTTCATTCATTATATTAATATTATTATATTTATTTATTTCAGGTACTTATATAGCGCCATCAATGTACGCAGCGCTTTACATATATATTGTACATTCACATCAGTCCCTAACCCTCAAGGAGCGTACAATCTAAGGTCCCTAACTCACATTCATACATACACATACTAGGGACAATTTAGACAGGAGCCAATTAACCTACAAGCATGTCTTTGGAGTGTGGGAGGAAACCAGAGTATCCGGAGGAAACCCACGCAGGCACAGGGAGAACATGCAAACTCCAGGCAGGTGGTGCCGTGGTTGGGATTCGAACCAACGACCCGAGTACTGCCAGGCGGAAGTGCTAACCATTTAGCCACTGTGCTGCCCGTTATATGAATATAATTAATATTAATAATATAATAATAATTTTTTTGTTCTTTTACAAATCTCCTATCCCATCTCTCCTGTCCGTAGGATCAAACTTACCGAAATCTGTGTGTAGAGTACTGTATATAATTAGGATGCCAAACAATAACTTCACAAATTTATATATATATATATGTCTTGAAGAAAAGAAATGTAATTTCAAAACACGGAAAGGTTTCTTCACAGTGAGAGCTGTGAAAATGTGGAATAGACTCCCTCAAGGGTTGGTTGTGGCCAGCTCAGTGGATTGCTGTAGGAAAGTCCTGGATTCTTTCTTGGATACACAGAATATGACTGGATATAACATTTATAGGTAAAGTTGATCCAGGGATTATCCGATTGCCTCTCGGGGGATCAGGAAGGAATTTTTTCCCAGCAGGAGCAAATTGGATCATGCTTTGATGGTTTTTTTGCCTTCTTCTGGATCAACTGTGGGTGTAGGATTATAACTTTCTTTTTTTTTTTTTTAACTAACTTAATGATTGAACTGGATGGACTTTTGTCTTTTTCAGCCAGACTAACTATGCAACTATATATATATATATATATATATATATATATATACACACACACACACACATTTATATATATATATATATATATATATATATATATATATATATATAAATTATTTATTTGTTTTTATAAAATGTAATAATCATTTTTTTATTATTGAATAAAACTGTAAAAAGGTATATATAAATATTCAGTTTTATTTATTGGTAGGTTAATTGGATCCTCTCTAAATTGTCCCTAGTATGTGTATGTATGAATGTGAGTTAGGGACCTTAGATTGTACGCCCCTTGAGGGTTAGGGACTGATGTGAATGTACAATATATATGTAAAGCGCTGTGTAAATTGACGGCGCTATATAAGTACCTGAAATAAATAAATAATTTATTTGGCACTTTAAAAGTCTATAGTGTGTACAGTATATAATTAAGGATGTCAAACAATTAACTTTATACATTTATATTCAAAAGTATCTATGTGTATTTAATAATTATTTTACAATTAAATAACATTGTAAAAAAAAAAAAAAAAAAGGTTTATAAGTATTTAAATTTTATGGTTTGGCAACTTTACTGTATTCGAAAAGTTTGATTCATCTCAGTGTGGCAGTTGGTGGAGAATTTAGTTTCATTTATTATATTAATATTATTATATGAATATAATTATTAATTCATATGAATGATGATATATTATTATTAATAATAATATTAATAATATGCCCCCCTTCATATGGAATCAGACCACTGCTATAGAAACATACAGTAAAGTTTACCTGTACACTCTAAGCATCACCTGATCGACATCCAGCATGGGGGATCCATTGTGTGTGTAGCGCACTTCATCCTGTAGGAAATGACAATCGAATCCCTGTAAGAGAGAATGTAGGATGGAAGATCCTCAATAATCCGACAAATGGAATTGCTGCAAAAACATTACTTGTGTCTCTTCTATAGAGGGCTTCACTGAAGAATTATGATTAGGGCCAAAATGATTCTGTTTATAAACGTCTGTCTGGTCACCCATTGGGCGGATAAATGATGTTGACCTCTCTGTGATACGAATTGCACGCCTCATACACTTCAGGAACAACAAGAACAGTCAACTACTAATCCAATCCTACAAATATGGTCACTGTGTAAAAAGTCAGTAACTCCATTCAATTTTCTGGATTTTTGGTTGATATTCTGTCTCTAGCATTTAAAATACACCTGTAATAAACATTATAGACCCTTCATTTCTTTGTAAGTGGGCAAACTTACAAAATCTGCAGGGGATCCAATAATAATTTTCCCCACTGTAGGACATCCTGTGTAGGGGGCATTCTTCCTACTGACCCCCAATGTAAGGGACATTCTTCCCACTGACCACCAATGTAAGGGACATTATTCCCACTGACCCCCAATGTAAGGAGCATTCTTCCCACTGACCACCAATGTAAGGGACATTCTTCCCACTGACCCCCAATGTAAGGGACATTCTTCCCACTGACCCCCAATGTAAGGGACATTATTCCCACTGACCCCCAATGTAAGGGACATTCTTCCCACTGACCACCAATGTAAGGGGCATTCTTCCTACTGACCCCCAATGTAAAGGACATTCTTCCCACTGACCCCCAATGTAAGGGACATTCTTCCCACTGACCCCCAATGTAAGGGACATTCTTCCCACTGACCCCCAATGTAAGGGACATTCTTCCCACTGACCCTCAATGTAAGGGACATTCTTCCCACTGACCCCCAATGTAAGGGACATTCTTCCTACTGACCCCCAATGTAAGGGACATTCTTCCCACTGACCACCAATGTAAGGGACATTCTTCCCACTGACCCCCAATGTAAAGAGCATTCTTCTCACTGACCCCCAATGTAAAGAGCATTCTTCCCACTGATCACCAGTGTAAGGGGTATTCTTCCCACTGACCACCAATGTAAGGGGCATTCTTCCCACTGATCACCAATGTAAGGAGTATTCTTCCCACTGATCACCAATGTAAGGGGCATTCTTCCCACTGATCACCAATGTAAGGAAAATTCTTCTCACTGACCGCCCATGTAAGGAGCATTCTTCCCACTGGCCCCCAATGTAAGGGGCATTCTTCCCACTGATCCCCAATGTAAGGAGCATTCTTCTCACTGACCCCCAATGTAAAGAGCATTCTTCCCACTGATCACCAATGTAAGGGACATTCTTCCCACTGATCACCAATGTAAGGAGTATTCTTCCCACTGATCACCAATGTAAGGGACATTCTTCCCACTGATCACCAATGTAAGGGGCATTCTTCCCACTGACCGCCCATGTAAGGATCATTCTTCCCACTGACCACCAATGTAAGGAGCATTCTTCTCACTGACCACCAATGTAAGGGGCATTCTTCCCACTGACCACCAATGTAAGGAACATTATTCCCACTAACCACCAATGTAAGGAGCATTCTTCTCACTGACCACCAATGTAAGGGGCATTCTTCCCACTGACCCCCAATGTAAGGAACATTCTTCCCACTGACCTCCAATGTAAGGAGCATTCTTCTCACTGACCACCAATGTAAGGGGCATTCTTCCCACTGACCACCAATGTAAGGAACATTATTCCCACTAACCACCAATGTAAGGAGCATTCTTCTCACTGACCACCAATGTAAGGGGCATTCTTCCCACTGACCCCCAATGTAAGGAACATTCTTCCCACTGACCTCCAATGTAAGGAGCATTCTTCTCACTGACCACCAATGTAAGGGGCATTCTTCCCACTGACCGCCCATGTAAGGATCATTCTTCCCACTGACCACCAATGTAAGGAGCATTCTTCCCACTGATCACCAATGTAAGGAGCATTCTTCCCACTGACCACCAATGTAAGGGGCATTTTTCCCACTGACCACCATAGTAAGGGGCATTCTTCCCACTGACCTCCAATGTAAGGAGCATTCTTCTCACTGACCACCAATGTAAGGGGCATTCTTCCCACTGACCACCAATGTAAGGAACATTATTCCCACTAACCACCAATGTAAGGAGCATTCTTCTCACTGACCACCAATGTAAGGGGCATTCTTCCCACTGATCACCAATGTAAGGAGCATTCTTCCCACTGGCCACCCATGTAAGGAGCATTTTTCCCACTGACCACCAATGTAAGGAGCATTCTTCCCACTAATCACCAATGTAAGGGACATTCTTCCCACTGACCCCCAATGTAAGGAACATTCTTCCCACTGACCTCCAATGTAAGGAGCATTCTTCTCACTGACCACCAATGTAAGGGGCATTCTTCCCACTGACCTCCAATGTAAGGAGCATTCTTTCCACTGACCACCAATGTAAGGAACATTATTCCCACTGACCACCAATGTAAGGGACATTCTTCCTACTGACCCCCAATGTAAGGGACATTCTTCCCACTGACCCCCAATGTAAGGGACATTCTTCCCACTGACCCCCAATGTAAAGAGCATTCTTCTCACTGACCCCCAATGTAAAGAGCATTCTTCCCACTGACCACCAATGTAAGGGACATTCTTCCCACTGATCACCAATGTAAGGAAAATTCTTCTCACTGACCGCCCATGTAAGGGGCATTCTTCCCACTGATCACCAATCTAAGGATCTTTCTTCCCACTGGCCCCCAATGTAAGGAGCATTCTTCCCACTGATCACCAATGTAAGGAGCATTTTTCCCACTGACCACCAATGTAAGGAAAATTCTTCCCACTGACCATCAATGTAAGGAGCATTCTTCCCACTGATCACCAATGTAAGGAGCATTCTTCCCACTTACCACCAATGTAAGGAGCATTCTTCCCACTGATCACCAATGTAAGGAGCATTCTACCCACTGATCACCAATGTAAGGGGTATTCTTCCCACTGACCACCAAAGTAAGGGGCATTCTTCCCACTGACCACCAATGTAAGGAGCATTCTTCCCACTGACCCCCAATCTAAGGAACATTCTTCCCACTGATCACCAATGTAAGGAACATTCTTCCCACTGACCTCCAATGTAAGGAGTATTCTTCTCACTGACCACCAATGTAAGGGACATTCTTCCCACTGATCACCAATGTAAGGAACATTCTTCCCACTGATCACCAATGTAAGGGACATTCTTCCCACTGATCACCAATGTAAGGGGCATTCTTCCCACTGATCACCAATGTAAGGGACATTCTTCCCACTGACCACCAATGTAAGGAGCATTCTTCCCACTGATCACCAATGTAAGGAACATTCTTCCCACTGATCACCAATGTAAGGGACATTCTTCTCACTGACCCCAATGTAAGGAGCATTCTTCCCACTGACCCCCGATGTAAGGAGCATTCTTCTCACTGACCACCAATGTAAGGGGCATTCTTCCCACTGATCACCAATGTAAGGGTCATTCTTCCCACTGATCACCAATGTAAGGGTCATTCTTCCCACTGACCTCCAATGTAAGGAGCATTCTTCCCACTGATCACCAATGTAAGGAACATTCTTCCCACTGGCCGCCCATGTAAGGAGCATTTTTCCCACTGATCACCAATGTAAGGAGCATTCTTCCCACTAATCACCAATGTAAGGAACATTCTTCCCACTGATCACCAATGTAAGGAGCATTCTTCCCACTGACCCCCAATGTAAGGAACATTCTTCCCACTGATCACCAATGTAAGGAACATTCTTCCCACTGACCACCAATGTAAGGGGCATTCTTCCCACTGACCACCAATGTAAGGAGCATTCTTCCCACTGATCACCAATGTAAGGAGCATTCTTCCCACTGACCACCAATGTAAGGAACATTCTTCCCACTGACCACCAATGTAAGGAACATTCTTCCCACTGACCACCAATGTAAGGAACATTCTTCCCACTGATCACCAATGTAAGGGACATTCTTCCCACTGATCACCAAAGTAAGGAGCATTCTTCCCACTGACCACCAATGTAAGGGACATTAATCCCACTTACCTCCAATGTAAGGAACATTCTTCCCACTGATCACCAATGTAAGGGACATTAATCCCACTTACCTCCAATGTAAGGAACATTCTTCCCACTGATCACCAATGTAAGGAACATTCTTCCCACTAATACCAATGTTGGGGCGCTTTTACTTCCATTAGGACCATCAATGGGTCACTATACCTCCCACTGACACCAATGATGGGGCACTATTCCAACACCTATTTATCACAGGTTCTCTGTAATTTGTTTACTCCTCCCTAACCACTAAGCCTGAAGTGATGTTTGCTCCATTTGGCATTTTCTAATCTCATTGCCACAGTCTGGCGCCCCCAGAGTCTGGAGGATAGTAGACTGTCCCTCTGTTGAAGTTTGGAGACCCTTGTTCTGGATGGATCCAACAGGTATGGTATATGTATAGTTACACCGGTCAAAGCTGGACCAATGTAACTGTAGAAATGTCCGTACCTGGAATTCTTCTCTAAGTACCTGTGCCAATGGATGACTCCTTCGTCGTCTTTACAGTCATTTAGGGTTCTTGATTTAGCAATGCTGGATAATGTAATACATATTTCTAGGCTTACATATTTTTCTAATTTAATATTTTATGAAATTTGTGTAACTCTTTGGTGAAAACATTGACAACTAGACATGTGCAGAATGAAAAAAAATAGTTTTGAATCGATGTGTTAAGTGTAGAATTTTGTTTTGTTTATGACAACATTTTTCCAAAGGATTCGAAACAAAATACAAAAAATATCAAGTCGATCCAATTTCATTGTGAGTAATAGCTGTTTTTTTGGGGGGAAATTCATTTACATCTCAATCTCTGAATAAGGAAAATGTTGTCCGAATTTCAATTCGGAAACTTGAAACCCTACCTGAGGAGACAGAATTCCAACTCGTTGAGTGGCCGGCTCATTCGAGACCACTTCGACCCTGCAGGAGTCTCTGTGGCTTGGGATGTTGAAGCGTAATTCGTTTTCGGTGATGTAAACGGTTTGACCTCTTCCCACAGTCACTCCTTTGTTAGTCCCAATGAGGACAGAGGCCACCAACACGTCCCAGGTACACAGGGAAAGCAGGAAGAACACTTTGGACATTTTCTGCAGATTATTATGTCTTGAATATCTGAAAGAAATGTGAAGATCAGATCATTGGCTGTTGATCACTGTCCAATGTGTCATGGATCTAAATTGGCCCCCTTGTGGCTAATAAGCTTGGAGGGGAAAAGTCCCTCTAAATCTGACCTACAGCCAGGGGTGGACTGACAACTCATGGGGCTCCCGGGCAAAAGGGGATCATGGAGCCCCTGTGTCCTTGCCCACATCCAAAAAAGCCTATGAAAAAGCCAATGAAAGGTACCAGGGGCATCTCATGGGGCCCCCTACTGACCCCGGGCCCTCGGGCAGTGCCCAAGTGCTCGAAAGTTCAGTCCGCCTCTGCCTCCAGCCTTAATTCTTAATGGTACCCCACACATTGGCAAATTCGGGGTGTTTTTGGTGCAGAACTATTTCTAAAATAGGGCCATGGACTTCTTTCCCTGCAATTCTGCGAGCAGAGCAGCCTACTGAAATGAATGGGCTGTCCTACATGCAGCAAGCAGATCCACAGATGTGAAACAAGGGCTTGTTCACAGGTGAGGTTGGAGGGCGCTAAAACCAATGTGGTTGAGCTTTTTTTACCACCCCCAACTGCTCCCCATTTAGCTGCAGAGGGAACACCGGGGGGTGCATGCATGTGGCCGTGGCTGGAAGTATACCCTCAAGTGAATGGGGCTGCACTGAAACCACACCACAACTGTGTGCATTGCTTGCGGTTGCGGTGTGGTGTTGCTGCATTTACGAGGTTAAAATGGGTGGTGAGGAGTTAACATGGTGTCTCTTCACTGTCTGTAAAATGCCTCTGAAAAACAATCTGAACTTGGATCGCTTTTCAGAGGAGAGGCAGTCTTTGATGCTATTACAAACAAGCCCTAAAATAGCAGTTCTAATAGTGCAAGAATAGGAGGGGGGGGTCACATGTACACACACACACACACACACACAGATACATACAAACATGTACACATACATACAAACACACACATGTACATACACATACAAGCACATGTACACACACACACACAGATACATACAAACATGTACACATACATACAAACACACACATGTACATACACATACAAGCACATGTACACACACACATGTACACATGCATATATACAGCCATATAAAAAAGTTGCAGTACAGTACCTTCCCTCACATTTCTGGTACTGCACTCAAAAGGGGGGGGGGAGGCATAGAGCACAAAACACATTTCCCCTCCTTTTCCTTTCATGTTGCTGAGTCTGACCGATCTCCCTCATTGCAGAAGTACAGTTCAGCTGGGGATCGGGAGCTCGGGCTAATCTGACAGCTTTCCCTACCAGGATGCTGCAGCACCCCTGAATATGTCATGCGGCACCCTGGTTGAGAAAGGCTGCATTATATAATACATTTTATCTTTTTCTCCTTGCTAGAGGAGAAAATTGTATACATTCAAACAATGTATAATAAATTAAAAAATAAAGGTAAAATAGCTAGATCAGGGTTTGATCTTGGTCAGTGTCAGGATAAGGTTAGGGGGAAAGGCAGGGGCGGACTGACAACTCATGGGGCCCCTGGGCAATAGGGGATCATGGGGCCCCTGTGTCCTTGCCCAAACTCAAAAAAGCCTATGAAAAAGGTACCAGGGGCATCTCATGGGGCCCCCTACTGACCCCGGGCCCTCGGGCAGTGCCAGAGTTTCCAAATGGTCAGTTTGCCCCTGGTGAAAGGTCATGCTCATGGTCAATTTCAGGGTCAGTGTATTTTAGGTAGGATTAAAAAATTAATTTAGTATCAAGAACAGGACAGATACCCCCTAAGTGACCACTTTTTGCAAAGTAAACAGTCCGACGTATTTCATAAGAGGCATGGCGAGTTTTTTGAAGTTGTAATTTTTTTGTCATAATTTTTCGGAAATGAAGAAATGAAAAAAATAATTTTCACTATTTTTGTTTTTACATACTGTCACCAGTGCAGTACAGCACCATCATATAACTGGCATGGCGGTGATCAGGGATACTGACTGGTGGCAGTACGAAAAAAAAAAATTGATAATTTTTTAAAGTTTTTTTTATTTTTTTATTATTTTTTATTACTTTTTTCTGTTTTTAAAGATTTTTTTTTTCATATTTCACTATGACCAAAGTAGTATAATGTTACCATAGTAACATTGTACTACTTTGGGGAAGTGATGAGTATTTTTTTTTTACACAATTTGTTTATAGCAAAGAATTACTTTACTTGAATGACATCGATTCATTCAGGTTTTTTTTTTTGTGCTTAGCTGTGATTTGGCCACGGCTAATCACATGACACAGCTGGGCTGTGATTGCCCCAGCTTGTGCATGTGATCGCTGTGACCATTCATAGCTAGCCACACTTATAAACAACGGATGGCATGAAAGGAAACCATCCATTGTATACAACTGTCATGTGACCTGCTGTGATTGGTCAATGGGGCCGGTACACCGATCTGTCATCGGCCGTGTCCGAGGTACACGGCCGGTGGCAGATCGCGCCGCTGCGCGGCTCTGCAGGTGCGCAAACTGCGCATGCCTGGAAGGATGCCATATGGCGTCCACCCGGAGGGACGAGGTGCTCGCCCGTTCACCATCTAGCCATAGGCTGGGCGGGTAGCGGTTAAAAAAAATTTTTTTTTCACTATTTTTTGCCAGTTTTCCTTTCATCATAAAAAAATCAGGAGATCATTATCATTTCCCATTAGACAAAAGCCCAATTTCTCTGGAAAATACATGGGTGAAAGGTCATGCTAAATAATTTTTTAATTTAGTATCAGTCTAAGTGTGTTTTATGTAGGATAAAAAAGCAAAATCTGCACTATTGTTTCTTGGCCCTACTACGAGTACAAACAACAAATAATATACATATACGTGGTAGCGCCACAATCATCAGGAGCAGGAAAATTTATTTTTGGTTATTCTTTGGTGGTAGATCATAGTAATAGCAAGAAATAGCTAACTTTAAAAAAAAATCTTTTTTTCACTATTTTGTGCCAGTTTTCCTTTCATAATAAAAATCAGGAGATATTCATTATCATTTCCATTAGACAAAAGCCCAATTTGTCTGGAAAATACGAGGTATGATTCACCTGGGTAGACTAATGCAGGCCATAGACGGGTCAAAAACTGTCCTTTTTTTATAAAAAAACCTGAAAAATCGGTTGTTCGATCGGCCGACGTTACCACCAACGGTAAAAAAAAATTTTCATCCCGTCTTCGGCCGGCATTTAACCCCATAATTACTTCTGTCCCTTGCAGAGAGCTCCGCTATTATATTTTACATGAAAAAGTCTTACGGTTGCAACAATGTATCCATTTGTATCCATTTCGGATACAGATGGTTTTGTTCAGATAAAAATAGATACATTGTTGCAACCACAAGATTTTTCATATATAATATAATAGTGGACTGGGATTCTTTTTCTTCTTCTTTTTCTTCCTTTTCTTCTTCTTTTTTTTCTTTTTCTTCTTTTTCTTCCTTTTCTCATTTTCTTCCTTTTCTTCTTTTTCTGCTTCTTTTTTCTTCCTTTTCTTCTTATTTTTCTTCTTTTTCTTCTTCTTCTTTTTCTTCTTCTTGCAGGTCACGGCTCATGCGCAGATTTTTTATCGGTAAAACAATCAGCCGATTTGCCCATCATTGCGGGGAAAATTGGCTGATCGTCAAAATCGGCCGCAAATTTTCCAACTTGACCGATAAAAAAAATGTGCCAAATCCCAGAAAAATGGCCAACCAATTAACCCACTAACGGTGCGAAAATTGGCCGATTTTCGACCCGTCTATGGCCTGCATTAGTGGTTGTGATGAGATGTACAGATTTACTACCACATGTCAAAGTTGCAAAAATGGGTTTAGGTGTTAAGATTCGTTTTACCTTCGTCATGAAGGGGTTAAGATACGGTAAATTTAAAACCAAATGTACAACTTTTGAAGGAATACAGGATGTCTGTGCAAATCTGTACTTTAATCGGGCTTAAAACATGACATAAGTCGATCGGCAGTGACCGTCAATTCAGCATCTTTGTGCGTCTCCCATGACACCGGCAATTATGGAAATGAATCAGACAGAGTTACATTATCAGCTGGAATGGAAAACAAGTCCATCCTTTGCTGGCACGCGTTGCCGTCCCCGGTCCCAGCACTGATCTACGCTGGAAATTTGCTTCAATTACTTATTTATGGCGAGCCGCGAGCAGGTCTCCCTTACTTTTTTTTTTTTGTTTTTTATTTTACTGGAGTTTGTTGTAGTGTTAGTAATTGATCTCCCGAACCCCCAGGCCTACTTATTGAATCCGGCATTGATTAATATTTAATGGAACCTGTTTGCTTGGATGATTCACATCCTCGGAACTGTATGAGGGGATGGAGTTTTTTTCCTTTTTTTAATTTTTTTTTTTAAAGCACGTTGTACACGAGACATCGGTTACACCTCACCCTTTTGGTTGGCGGTTTGGCTCCTTTTGTCGTAAGAGGTAACCACAAACTTAATTTATTGTGAATCAACCCTTTATTCACAATGCAACTGATTCTCCAATGACTAATTCTCAATAGGGTCAGCTAAGGATCTGAATGGAGACTGTTGGCAATGCCTCAATGATTAACCACTTCATAGCCAATGACTTCATAAGGTCTGTTTATAAAAAAGAAAACCGGCACAGCAATTTACCCAGTGAAAGTGCATGTACATTCATTTTTTAAGAATGAGGAAAAATAACGAACGTTAGTAGGATATTTCCTGTGCCGGATGAATGCTTTTCATTGATTTAAAATGAAAATGACCACATTTGGCCACTAAATGGTGCTAAGTGTAACACCAACACTGGCAACGAACATCCCTTACCATTGCAGTAGCCTCCTTCCCCTCCCTATTGCAAGGGATAATGAGTAAGGTGATGTACTTACCTTATTTCTTGCTCCCCTGGGCAGCTGTCACCGATACTTCAGGTTGTGGTAGGCCCTTGGCATCCTCCCGTACAATGGAGGACCAGTAGTAAGGGATAAAGTCAGTAAGCTGCAATCAATGGGACAAGGAAAGAAAGAGGCTTTGGAAGACCAATCACAGAAATCAGTAAGCTGCGACCAGTGGGACAAGGAAAGAAAGAAGTTTTGGAAGACCAATCACAGAAGTCAGTAAGCTGTGACCAGTGGAACAAGGAAAGAAAGAAGCTTAGGAAGACCAATCACAGAAACCAGTAAGCTGCGACCAGTTGGACAAGGAAAGAAAGAGGCTTTGGAAGACCAATCACAGAAGTCAGTAAGCTGCGACCAGTGGGACAAGGAAAGAAAGAGGCTTCGGAAGATCAATCACAGAAGTCAGTAAGCTGCGACCAGTGGGACAAGGAAAGAAAGAGGCTTCGGAAGACCAATCACAGAAGTCAATAAGCTGCGACCAGTGGGACGAGGAAAGAAAGAGGCTTTGGAAGACCAATCACAGAAATCAGTAAGCTGCGACCAGTGGGACGAGGAAAGAAAGAGGCTTCGGAAGACCAATCACAGAAGTCAGTAAGCTGCGACCAGTGGGACGAGGAAAGAAAGAGGCTTCGGAAGACCAATCACAGAAATCAGTAAGCTGCGACCAGTGGGACGAGGAAAGAAAGAGGCTTCGGAAGACCAATCACAGAAGTCAGTAAGCTGCGACCAGTGGGACGAGGAAAGAAAGAGGCTTCGGAAGACCAATCACAGAAATCAGTAAGCTGCGACCAGTGGGACGAGGAAAGAAAGAGGCTTCGGAAGACCAATCACAGAAGTCAGTAAGCTGCGACCAGTGGGACGAGGAAAGAAAGAGGCTTCGGAAGACCAATCACAGAAGTCAGTAAGCTGCGACCAGTGGGACGAGGAAAGAAAGAGGCTTCGGAAGACCAATCACAGAAATCAGTAAGCTGCGACCAGTGGGACGAGGAAAGAAAGAGGCTTCGGAAGACCAATCACAGAAGTCAGTAAGCTGCGACCAGTGGGACGAGGAAAGAAAGAGGCTTCAGAAGACCAATCACAGAAGTCAGTAAGCTGCGACCAGTGGGACGAGGAAAGAAAGAGGCTTCGGAAGACCAATCACAGAAGTCAGTAAGCTGCGGCCAGTGGGACAAGGAAAGAAAGAGGCTTCGGAAGACCAATCACAGAGAAGGAAGCTGCGACCAGTGGAACAAGGAAAGAAAGAAGCTTTGGAAGACCAATGACAGAGAAGGAAGCCTGCTAGAACTCATAATAAGGTGAGGATCACCAGATACCAGAATTCTCAAGAGACAATGCCGTGCCCGTGAGTAACTGTGGCGTAAAACCAAATCCCTGCTTCACCCTATGAAGATCTGTCCTCCTAAAAAACAATTCCTGCCTCCATGCTGCCAAACAAACTTTTCATGAATACCCTCCCATCCAGTCCTTGTCGACTCTTCTCTATTTCTAACTCTTTAATTTGTCCTCCACCACCTCCACCCATTAACTCCCATACTGCCCCGAAGATGGCCAATCATTTCAAAAACAAGATGGATGCAACTTATGGGAACATCTCAACTTTAGAGATACCTTCACCAATTAACATGCCTTGTCTAAAATCGCATTCAGTATTTTCCTCTTTTGACCCTATTACTGCAGAAGAAGTTACCAAACTCTTCTCAGACTCCTGCCTAGCCACCAGTCCCCTGGATCCTGTTCCCTCACAACTACTATGGTCATCCTTTTCTTCTATCCTATACACTCTCACTCACATCTTCAATCTATTCCTCTCTATTGGCAACTTCCATGCCCCCCCCCCACACACACACACGCACTTAAAAAGCCCTCTCTCGACCCAACCAGTTGCTCCCATTTACCTGTAAACTACTAGAACGCTTAGTCTACAGCCCTCCAAGCTCCTATCTCAATGGCAACAACCTTCCTGACCTTTTACAGTCTGACTTTTGGTCAACACTTCACAGAAACTGCTCTACTAAAACTCACCAATGATTTACTAACTGCAAAAACCAATGGCCATTACTCCATACTCATTGTACTAGAGTTTTCTGCTGCCCTTGATACTGTTGACCACCTTCTCAAAAACTCCACTCCCGTGGCCTCCAAGACTCTACTCTTTCCTGGTTCTCCTCCTACCTATCACAGCATTCCTTCAGTGTTACCTACAACTCTGTCTCCTCCTCTCCACGTCCTCCTTCTGTAGGGATCCCCCCAAGGTTCGGTCCTCGGACTCTCTTTCTGTTATCTATCTACACTTCCTTCCGCGGTCACTTGATAACCTCCAATGGCTTCCAATACCATCTCTATGGTGATAACTCCCAAATGTATTTCTCTACTTCTCACCTCACTCTTTTGTCTCCTCTTGCATTACTAACTGACGTATCAGTATAGATGACATACTACTTCCTCAAAAAAAATCTTTCGAAGCCGCAGTTCACACATATGTGGTGCAGGAATCGCATCCATCCCTGTGCGTTTCTGTGTGCTTGTGTCAATACAAAGTGAACTGCACCCCAAACGCATCGAAATCGCAGTGCAGTTTTCCCACACTGGATCACATGGTACAAAACGACCATGCAATGTGGTTGCAGTGCGGCTCCTGAAAAGGTGCCTGCACTTCTTTGGTGCAATACCGTGCAATTTGAGCCTATTCAAAATGCAAGGAGGTGCACGACCACAAGAGCCTCGGACCGAAGTTCCTCTTTAAGGCCCAACTCTAGGCACAACAGATAATAACCCTTGCAGTGGGATACCACTGCACTGCTCATGAAGACTAGGAGTAGAAGGACCTGCATTACCAGGGGTGGACTGACCATTTGAAAACTCGGGCACTGCCCGAGGGTCCGGGGTCAGTAGGGGGCCCCATGAGATGCCCCTGGTACCTTTTTCATAGGCTTTTTTGAGTTTGGGTAAGGACACAGGGGCCCCATGATCCCCTGTTGCCCGGGGGCCCCATGAGTTGTCAGTCCGCCCCTGTGCATTACTTACCTTCTGGAAGATTCCTGAGCTGCTTCTTTCTGCCTGCTAGCACAAGGAGAAGGTAATGCATCCCCCTAAATTTAATGAGCATTTGACTCTTGCATTGTGGGGGGTCCCACTGTTTTTTTTTTGTTGGTAACTAGAGTTGGGCATTAAATGCATTATTGTGCGCTGGCTAGAGTACATTACCATTCAAAATCAGGGGCAACGCATTTTAAAATGCATGTTCTGCAGCAAATTACTGCAACAAAATAGGAAGACTGAAAGAGGACTGGTAGAATGACCCTTTAGTTTTCTTAACCCCTCGCTCTCCTGAGGATTTACCCCCTTCCAGACCAGGCCATTTTATTTGCGTTACGGCGCTGCGTTACTTTAACTGACAATTGCACAATCATGCAACACTGACCCAAATAAATGTACGTCCTTTTTTTACCACGAATTGAGATTTCTTTTTGTGGTATTTAAAACCTGTGCTTTTTTTATTTTTTGCGCTATAAAAAAAAGACCGACAATTTTGAGAAAAAAAACGATATTTTTGACTTTTTGCGATTAATCATGTCCAGTAAAAAAAATTTAAAAATCAAATTTCATTATAAATTTACACAAATGTATTCTGCTCCATGTCTTTGCTAAAACAAAAATCCCGATATGTGTGAATGAATTGGTTTACGTGAAAGTTATAGCGTTTACAAATGGTGGTATATATACTGGGATTTTTTTTTTTTAATTTTTACTAGTAATGGCAGCGATCAACGACTTATAGCGTGTTGCGGCAGACATTCTAACACGGGGGGAACTGACATAGTGTCACTGACATCCCCAGTGACACCAATACAGTGATCAGTGCTAAAAAAACAAGCACTGACACTACTAATGGCACTGGGCAGGAAGAGAATAACATGAGGGGCTATCAAAGGGTTAACTGTGTGCAGGGTGTGTTTTACTAGGGGGCGGTGTCTGTGTGCTTCACTGTAATCCCACTGCTCTGGATGGCTGTGCAGTGTTCCTGAGCTGACAGGGAGGAGAACGGTTAGTCGGAGATGCTCGGAAATCACCGGGCACCAGCGAGTAATTACCGTCCAGGAGCCGGTGATTGAGAGCCGCGGCCGCAAATGTAAAATCACGTATATATATATATATATATATATATATATGTGTGTGTGTGTGTGTGTGTGATTTTGCGCCCCCGTGCCACCCTGTAGCAGTGTTTCTGCTATCCGGCAGTTGGGAAGTGGTTAAAGGATACAGCGGGGGGGGGGGGGAAATCACAGGAATTGATGGCATTATTTTAAAAATCAGTATTGCGGCTGTGTGCTGCATGAAGCCCTTTATCCAGAGTTGCCCTTTAAATCTTAAATCCAAATTTCCCAGCCAAATAGCGATCGCTAATAAAACCCATAAACTATTAATCTGCCACAAACTAAATAGAAATCTTGTCCGGTGTTCAAAAGCCTCTCTGACTGCGCTCGTTGTTTTACGAGCAGCGGCCGCACCACTCAGCGCGGGGTCAAAATAATGGATAAATAAATATACCGTTTTTTTTCCCTTTAACTTATTTTACAGCCTCGCCCCCTATTCCCACGAGCCGGCTAATTGCCTGTTGTTTTAATGCCGCTCTATCGGATATAAGTCTCTTTGTATCCCAACAATGCGCTTCCCTTGCAGTTCGCGTCTCCTTTCCAAGCCAAGATGGCAGCAAGTTCCCTGGCTCGGTGTCCAAGGCGCAATAAAAAAGATTGGGGCTAAATGAAATTACTGACCGCCGTCTCGCTCGGTGCCAAGTCCCGGGCAGAGATGTAACTTATAGTTATTCGATGCAAAATAGATCCATCTCTTAGATGAAATGAAGAGATATATCCAGGGACGTCACCGATAAAACGGACACATTGTATCTATACTAATCAATTTCTATTAAAAATGTGCAATTTTCACGCAGGAATAAATATTATAAGGAGTCATCGTGACAAACTATACATCCCTAATATAACCAGGTTAAAGGTGACATGGACCTGTCGTTGGATGATTTTGCAGTCTGAACCACAAGTGCCAGTATGGACAGTATCAGCTTTCCTTTCGGTCTTGCCCAGCTGTACCGTCTCCTCTTTTGTACTGAAATTACTTACTCTGGCTTCACTGCACATTGTGAGCTGCTTCTCACAATGTGCATTAGAAGCTGCAGCAAGTAGGATAGAGACTGCCTCATTTCCTGGCTGGAGGATCTCCAGCATCATCCTCCAAAAGACAGCTCCCCCGACCAGTACAGATCTCCCCCAGTGCAGATCTCCCCCACAATTACAGAGCTACCCCCCAGTACAGACCCCCCAAGCACAGATATCCTCCTCCAGTACAGATCTCCTTCTCCAGTACATATCTTAACTCCAGTACAGATCTCCCCCAGTGCAGATCTCCCCCACAATTACAGATCTACCCCCAGTATAGACCCCCAAGCACAGATATACTCCTATACTCCTCCAGTACAGAACCCCCCCAGTACAGATCTCCCCCTCCAGTACATATCTTCACTCCATTACAGATCTCCCCCCAGTACAGAACTCCCCCCAGGTACAGATCTTCCCCTCCAGTACAGAACTCCCCCAGTACAGATCCTCCCCTCTAGTACAGGACCCCCCCCCCCCAGTACAGATCTTTCCCTCCAGTACACATCTCCCCATTACAGATCTTCTCCACCAGTACAGAACTCCCCCAAAGTACAGAGCACCCTAGTACAGATCCTCTCCTCCAGTACAGAGCTCCCCCCCCCCCAGTACAGCTCTCCTCCTCCAGTACAGATCTCCCCTCTAGTAAAGATCACCCCCAGTACAGATCTCCTCTTCCAGTACAGCCCCCACCCCAGTAATTATCTCCCCCTCCAGTGCATATCTCCGCTCTAGTACAGATCTCCCCCCAGTACAGATCTCCTCCAGTACAGATCTCCTCCACCACTACAGATTTCCCCATTACAGATCTCCTCCTCCAGTACAGAGCACCCCAGTACAGATCTTCCCCTTCAGTACAGAACCCCCCCGCCCCCAGTACAGCTCTCCTCCTCCAGTACAGATCTCCCCTGTAACCCTGTAATAAAAATCTCCCACTCCAGTACATATCTCCCCTCTAGTACAGATCCCCCCCCCCCCCAGTACAGCTCTCCTCCTCCAGTACAGATCTCCCCTCTAATAAAAATCTCCCACTCCAGTAGATATATCCCCTCTAGTACAGATCCTCCCCCCCCAGTACAGATCTCATCCACCAATACAGATTTCCCTCAGTACAGATCTCCCCTCCAGTACAGATTCTTCCCCAATATAAAAGTTCCCCCCTCCCCCTCAGACCTAGGAACACTCACTCCTGTAGACTGACATACATCCGTCAAGGCATTTTGACATTTGCATCCAGTGCATCCAGTGCATCCAGAAAGTATTCACAGCGCTGAACTTTGCCACATTTTGTTATGTTACAACCTTATTCCAAAATGGAATTACATTTTTTCCTCAACATTCTACAAACAATACCCCATACTGACAATGTGAAAGAAGTTCGTTTTGAAATCTTTGCAATTTATTACAAATAAAAAAACAAAAAAAAAAACCCCCATGTACATAAGTATTCCCAGCCCTGGCTCCATACTTTGTTGAAGCCCCTTTAGCACCAATTCCAGTCTCAAGTCGTTTGGAGTATGATGCTACAAGCTTGGCACACCTATTTTCGGGCAATTTCTCCCATTCTTCTTTGCAGGACCTCTTAAGCTCCATCAGGTTAGATGGGGAGGATCGGTGCACAGCCATTTTCAGATCTCTCCAGAGATGTTCAATCGGGTTCAAGTCTGGGCTCTGGCTGGTCCACTCCAGGACATTCACAGAGTCAACCCGTAGCCACTCCTTTGTTATATGGGCGGTGTGCTTAGGGTCGTTGTCCTGTTGAAAGATGAACCATCACCCCAGTCTAAGGTCCAGAGTGCTCTGGAACCGGTTTTCATCAAGGATGTCTCTGTACATTGCTGCATTCATCTTTCAGCCCGCTGCGCTGTTCTCTCACAATGATCCGGGAACAAGAGTCGGACACCCTCCAGCAGCCCACAGCCCACACTACTGTGCCTCATCTGTTCCACATCCTCAACCACCAGATGCCACATGTGTCACGTTTGCAGGGGGGGCGGCGCCACCTTGTTTGCCTCGCGGTAAATACGCCCAGGCCCCCACCAACCATGATCTATCTGCATTGCATAAAGAAGAACAGAGATCTAGTAGTGGCATCACTGGGTATAAATTAAGAGAATTACAATTGTAATGTTTTCTTTTTAAAACAGCACCAGCATGCTGATAAGGAAGGGGTAGGAGGAGTCAGGGCACAGTGGCGGCACAGTGGCTTAGTGGTTAGCACATCTGCCTTGCAGTAAATGGGTCATGAGTTCAATTACCAACCATGGCGCCTCCTGCATGGAGTTTGCATGTTCTCCCTGTGCTTGCATGGGTTTCCTCTGGGTGCTCTGGTTTCCTCCCACACTCCAAAGACATGCTGGTAGGTTAATTGGATCCTGTCTAAATTGTCCCTAGTATGTGTATGTATGGATGTGAGTTAGGGACCTTAGATTGTACACCACTTGAGGGTTAGGGACTGATGGGAATGTACAATATATGTGTAGAGCGCTGCGTAAATTGACAGCGCTATATAAGTACCTGAAATAATAATAATAATTAAGCAGATGGAACCTCAGCTTTAAGAATGGCATTAACAGTGGAGAGGACCGCAGTCACAGAAGACAATTATGCTGGAATGGATTAAGGCTGGGTTCACACTGATGCAGAATTCACACAGAAAACGCTGCAAATTCCGCACCTCATCAGAATCGCACCCTGTTCATGCGAAACGATGCGGGTGTGTATGTTAAATTAACAACACCCCGAAATCATGGTGCAAAGTGCAGAATTGGATCGCATAGTTGTGAATACCCATGCGATCCGATTCTAGTGCGGACCCAACAAAGGGTCCTGCACCTTTTTGGTGCGGGTACGGTGTGATTGGAGCCATACAAAATATATGGTTCCAATCGCAACGCACACAAATGGCATGTGATTTGCACAGGGATGCGGTGTGGTTCAATCAAGTTACGTATTTTGACATAACACTGAATAACTTTAATAATTTAACCAAAATTTTGTGAGCTGTGAGCACCAATCTCTCAAATTTCCTTAATTGCCTGTGTTGACCATCAGTCCCGGACAGCTATGTAATTAACTAGAGACCCCAGAAGGCATAACACAGTTTACTTTCAGGAAAATCCACCAATAAAGCTGTGAAAATGAAGACAAGAGTGAAGGATGGAAGGGAGCTCACTGGGAAATGAACAAGAAATCAAGAAAGGGTTAAAGGATAAGTTCAGCTTTTGGACAAAAATTATAACCTCACATATTATTGCAGGAAAAAAAATGTGCATTTACTATTTTTGTCCAAAGGAGCCTGGAAAGCATTGCACTAGTTATCAGTAGATTGCTGAGGTCATGTAGGTCTCCTGCAGACCAGTCAGAATATCTGCTTGCCGTACAGGATGTACGGGATGTACGAGATGTACGGGATGTACGAGATGTACAGGATATACGGGGTGTATGGGATGTAGGGGATGTACGAGATGTACAGGATGCACAGGGTGTATGGTGATGTACGGGGTGTACGGGGATGTACCGAATGTATGTGGTGTACGGATTTCCAGGGTGTACGGGATGTAGGGGATGTACAGGATGTAGGGGATGTACGAGATGTAGGGGATGCATTGGATGTAGGGGATGTACAGGACGTATGGGATGTACAGGATGTACGAAATGTATAGGATGTACGAGATGTATGGGGTGCATGGGATGTATGAGATGTACGGGATGTAGGGGGTGTATGAGGTGCATGGGATGTACGGGGTGTATGAGATGTATGGGATGTACGGGATGTATGAGATGTACGGGATGTACGAGATGTACAGGATGTACGAGATGTACGGGGTGCATGGGATGTACGGGATGTACGAGATGTACGGGATGTATGGGATGTACGGGATGTATAATGTACGGGATGTACAAGATATACGGGGTGTATGGGATGTAGGGGATGTTCGAGATGTACAGGATGCACAGGGTGTATGGTGATGTACAGGGTGTACGGGGATGTACCGAATGTATGTGGTGTACGGATTTCCAGGGTGTACGGGATGTAGGGGATGTACAGGATGTAGGGGATGTACGAGATGTAGGGGATGCATTGGATGTAGGGGATGTACAGGACGTATGGGATGTACAGGATGTACGAAATGTATAGGATGTACGAGATGTATGGGGTGCATGGGATGTATGAGATGTACGGGATGTAGGGGGTGTATGAGGTGCATGGGATGTACGGGGTGTATGAGATGTATGGGATGTACGGGATGTATGAGATGTACGGGATGTACGAGATGTACAGGATGTACGAGATGTACGGGGTGCATGGGATGTACGGGATGTACGAGATGTACGGGATGTACGGGATGTACGGGATGTATAATGTACGGGATGTACAAGATATACGGGGTGTATGGGATGTAGGGGATGTTCGAGATGTACAGGATGCACAGGGTGTATGGTGATGTACAGGGTGTACGGGGATGTACCGGATGTATGGGGTGTACGGATTTCCAGGGTGTACGGGATGTAGGGGATGTACAGGATGTAGGGGATGTATGGGATGTACGAGATGTAGGGGAAGCATGGGTTGTAGGGGATGCAGGGGATGTGCAGGATGTATAGGATGCACAGGATGTACGGGATGCACGAAATGTATAGGATGTACGAGATGTATGGGGCGCATAGGATGTACGGGATGTATGAGATGTACGAGATGTACGGGTTGTATGAGATGTGTGGGATGTACGGGATGTAGGGGATGTACAAGATGTACAGGATGTATGGGATGTAGGGGATGTACGGGATGTAGGGGATGTATAGGGTGTACAGTATGAGATGTACGGGATGTAGGGGATGTACGAGATGTACAGGATGTAGGGGATGTACGAGATGTAGGGGAAGCATGGGATGTAGGGGATGCATGGGATGTAGGGGATGTACAGGGTGTACAGTATGAGATGTAGGGGATGTACGAGATGTACAGGATGTAGGGGATGTACGAGATTTAGGGGAAGCATGGGATGTAGGGGATGCATGGAATGTAGGGGATGTACAGGATGTATGGGATGCACAGGATGTAGCGGATGTACGGGATGTACGGGATGTACGAGATGTACGGGATGTACGGGATGTACCGGGTGTACAGGATGTACGGGAAGCTTCACAGTGCCATGGTAGTTCATTGAAAACTACAAGCTGACAGCCGCTTAGGCTGCCGGGACTTGCAGTTCATTAATTCACGGAAGTCCATTAATAAATGACGTGGCCATGTGGGCGGTGCCCCGCACAGCTGAGCTGTTTTCAAATCTGACAGATAGTACGGGGAAACTTCTTCCCATATTATCTGTCAGAGGGAGGGGGGGGCCGCGGGCACGGCTGCAGCATTGGGAACATGTTACATGTTCCACCCTAAAAACAGGTGGAACATGTAACATGTTCCCAATGGTGAACTTATCCTTTGATCCCCCTTCAATACTTCATATATACTGTATCTAAACCTAAGAACAAAAATGTAACATATTACAGCTCACTAGTCCTTAGATGTGGTGGCTGCATTAGTGTTCTCTTCTCCAGGCTAAGAACATTTTCAGCAAGTACAGGATCATAGGTATTTATTTCCTGCAGGGGGATTCAGCCAGCTAGAGGAAAATGATAAGGTGGCACTGTTGTGGATGTTATAGAATTGCGCTAACCGTGGGAGGGGCTTAAAACGTGAGCCTACTCACTGTGTATACGATAGCATATGGCATAGTCCTTGTACCCCAAACATACTTTTCCATTACTGTGCCACAAGTACAAGAGTCTAACAGGGGTCTGGAATGCTACAAACAGTACAACAAAACTTTACCTCCTCACTACTAAACATCCCCTCCCCCAGTACAGATCCATGCCCTAAGTACACCCCCCCCCCTTTCTAGTACAGAACTCCCCCAGTACAGATCTACACAGTACAGATTCTCTCCCCCGTACAGATCCCCCCCACAGTGCAGGTTTCTCACCAGTACCAATCTCCCCCAGCAAAGACTTCCCTCCCCAGTACAGATCTCCCCCAGTACAGCTCTCTCCCCCAGTACAGATCTCCCCCTGTAATGGTCTTGCCCCCAAGTAAAGATCTCCCCCTACAATACAGATCTTCCCCCCAAGTACAGATTTTTTCCCCCCAGCACAGATCTCCCCTGAGTGCAGATCTTCCCCAGTACAGATCACCCGCCGTACAAATGTCCCCAATACAATGTAGTGTACATTCCCAGTATAGATTCTCTCCCCCCATTACATATCTCCCCCTCCCACACCAGAGTACTGATTTCCACCCACTACAGATCTTTCCCCTAGCACAGAGATCTCCCCTTAGTGCAGATCTTTCCCAGTACAGATACCCTCAATACATATTTGCCCCCAGTGTAGATTCACCTAATGTAGATTATCTCCCCCCAGATCTCCCCCAACCCCCCACACACACCAGAGTACAGATTACCTCAATACAATTCTTCTTCCCTATTACAGATCTACCCCCATTAGAGATTTCCCCCACAGTACAGATCTCCCTCCAGTAAAAATCTCCCCCAGTGTAGGCTTCATCCAGTACAGGTCTCCCCTCCAATACAGATCTCCTCCAGTATAAATCTCCCCCTGTGTAGGCTTCACCCAGTACAGGTCACCCCTCCAAAACAGATCTCCAGTATAAATCTCCCCCAGTGTAGGCTTCATCCAGTACAGGTCTCCCCTCCAATACAGATCTCCTCCAGTATAAATCTCCCCCTGTGTAGGCTTCACCCAGTACAGGTCACCCCTCCAAAACAGATCTCCTCCAGTATAAATCTCCCCCAGTGTAGGCTTCATCCAGTACAGGTCTCCCCTCCAATACAGATCTCCCTCCAGTAAAAATCTCCCCCAGTGTAGGCTTCATCCAGTACAAGTCTCACCTCCAATACAGATCTCCCTCCAGTAAAAATCTCCCCCTGTGTAGGCTTCACCCAGTACAGGTCTCACCTCCAATACAGATCTCCTCCAGTATAAATCTCCCCCCATTACAGATCTTTCCCCCCAGTACAGATCTCCCTCTAATAAAAATCTCCCCCAGTATAGGCTTCATCCAGTACAGGTCTCCCCTCCAATACAGATCTCCTCCAGTATAAATCTCCCCCCCGTTACAAATCTTTCCCCCCAGTACAGATCTCCCCCAGTATAGATCTCCCCCAGTATAGATCTCCCCCAGTATAGATCTCCCCCAAATACAGATTTCCCCCCACTACATATCTTTCCCCCACTACCGATCTCCCCTGAGTGCAGATCGTCCCCCCAGTACAGGTTACCCTCCTCCCGAGTACAGATTCCTCTGTAATACCGATCTTTACCCCAGTACCCCTTGATTCCCCCAGTACAGATTCTTCCCCCTCCCCGTTACACCCCCAAAACCAGAGTACAGTTCCTCCAGTACAGATCTTCCCACCAATTACAGATCTCTCTCTCCCCATTACAGATTTCCCCCACAATACAGATCTCGCCCTACAGGAAAGATCTTCCCCCATTACAGATTTCCCCTCGAATAAACATCCTCCAGAGCAAATCACCCTCCAGTACAGGGGCGGACTGACAACTCATGGGGCCCCCGGGCAATAGGGGATCATGGGGCCCCTGTGTCCTTGCTCACACTCAAAGCACACACAAAAAAAGTCTAGAAAAGATACCAGGGGCATTACAATGGGGCCCCCTACTGACCCTGAGCCCTCGACAGTGCCCGAGTGCTCGAATGGTCAGTCTGCTCCTGCTCCAGTACATATCTTCCCCTACTACAGACCTACTGCCCCTAGTACAGATCTTTAGGACACTCGGGGGATATTTGGACCCCCTATCCTCCCTTTATCTATGCCTCTGAGCAAGTACAGAAATGCTGTTCCTTGTCCCTGATTTAAAATGAAATCTCAGGCAATGTTATCTTCCTTACATGTTATCTTCTGTATAATAAAAATTAGTCTTTGTAGTACAGATCAGGAGAGCAGGCTACGGCGACAACCTGCTCCTCCATAAATACAGTATGGTGAGCGTTGTCACCCTAGGGCAGGAAGTCTGTTACTGGCAGGATCACCAAGTAAGAATAAAAGAGTAAAAAAACTAAAAAAAAGAAAATTAATGCAGCCAACACGACTGGAAGCTACATTACATTTTTTTTGGGGGGTTTAGATATACTTGTTCAGAAGGCACCAAATCCCCCCCCCCCCCCATTAAAGTTGGAATGACCAATGGCAAGCTTTTATTCTTTCTGGCTTTAGAGCCCATTTCTATTTCTGCAGTGATATAAGGGATGTGCATTAGCGTGTGTCATGTCACGCATTAAAGGACTTTGCAGTAGGGTAGTCAATTAAATTAATTAAAATCAATCACCATTTTTGGCAATGCAAGTTTTATTTTTATTTATTTAATTCAGGTACTTATATAGAGCCGTCAATTTACACAGCACTTTATATATATATTGTACATTCACATCAGTCCATGCACTGCTTGTCCTCATGCGGAACTTGGCGCTTTTACAGCGGCTGTTTTTGGCTTTTGATGTTTTTTTCTACAGCCAGTAAATCCCCCAGCATGTTATCCTATGTGTCCATCCCCGGCATGTTATCCTATGTGTCCATCCCCGGCATGTTATCCTATGTGTCCATCCCCGGCATGTTATCCTATGTGTTCATCCCCAGCATGTTATCCTATGTGTCCATCCCCGGCATGTTATCCTGTGTGTCCATCCCCGGCATGTTATCCTGTGTGTCCATCCCCGGCATGTTATCTTGTGTGTCCATCCCCGGCATGTTATCCTATGTGTCCATCCCCGGCATGTTATCCTGTGTGTCCATCCCCGGCGTGTTATCCTGTGTGTCCATCCCCGGCATGTTATCCTATGTGTCCATCCCCGGCGTGTTATCCTATGTGTCCATCCCCGGCATGTTATCCTGTGTGTCCATCCCCGGCGTGTTATCCTGTGTGTCCATCCCCGGCATGTTATCCTATGTGTCCATCCCCGGCATGTTATCCTATGTGTCCATCCCCGGCATGTTATCCTGTGTGTCCATCCCCGGCGTGTTATCCTATGTGTCCATCCCCGGCATGTTATCCTGTGTGTCCATCCCCGGCGTGTTATCCTGTGTGTCCATCCCTGGCATGTTATCCTATGTGTCCATCCCCGGCATGTTATCCTGTGTGTCCATCCCCGGCATGTTATCCTATGTGTCCATCCCCGGCATGTTATCCTGTGTGTCCATCCCCGGCATGTTATCCTGTGTGTCCATCCCCGGCATGTTATCCTACGTGTCCATCCCCGGCATGTTATCCTACGTGTCCATCCCCGGCATGTTATCCTACGTGTCCATCCCCGGCATGTTATCCTACGTGTCCATCCCCGGCATGTTATCCTACGTGTCCATCCCCGGCATGTTATCCTACGTGTCCATCCCCGGCATGTTATCCTACGTGTCCATCCCCGGCATGCTATCCTACGTGTCCATCCCCGGCATGCTATCCTACGTGTCCATCCCCGGCATGCTATCCTACGTGTCCATCCCCGGCATGCTATCCTACGTGTCCATCCCCGGCATGCTATCCTACGTGTCCATCCCCGGCATGTTATCCTACGTGTCCATCCCCGGCATGTTATCCTACGTGTCCATCCCCGGCATGTTATCCTACGTGTCCATCCCCGGCATGTTATCCGACGTGTCCATCCCCGGCATGTTATCCTACGTGTCCATCCCTGGCATGTTATCCTACGTGTCCATCCCCGGCATGTTATCCTACGTGTCCATCCCCGGCATGTTATCCTATGTGTCCACGCACACATAGACTGGAATCAACGTTTTTTGGATGGAAAATAAACCCAGGACTAGTGGGTTTCTAGAGGTGTTTTTTAGCTGTAAAAACGCTCTAATGCTTAAACACGCGGTAAAATGCTGCAAACCGGCGTTTTTGGACTTATTTTTTTTAAAAAAAGATTTTTTTTGGTCCAAAAAAAGTTAAAAACCCTAAAAACAGAAAACATGGGAAAACGCTGGTAAACGCAGCAAAACGCCGCTAAACGCTAATGCAAAAACGCTAAAAAAAACCTCACATTTTTAACTTGACTTTACACAGCTAATGTTACCAGCGTTATCAAAACATCCCACGTGCATGAGGACTAAGGCTAGGTTCACATCTGTGCGGGTGGTGTGGTTGCGGATCCGCACGAAAATCCGTGCAGCCCGCACCAGCCGCACAGAGGAATGCGGACCCGCGGGCTGGTGCCATTAGTTCCCATGTGGGCTGCGTTTTCCAAAGAAGTGCGGGGACTTCTATCCCTGCGTGTCATGGGCACGGGAGTCTATTCAAATGAATGGGCTTTCATGCCCGCGCAAAATGCAGCCTGTACGGCCGCATAGATGTGAACCGGGGGTAACACTGTGTCACCCTGCAATGCAAGAGCCTTGCCCTGCTGCTTATGGTGCCATTCAAAATGAATGACCCCCACAATGCATGTGATGCAAGCTGCTATAACGCACGTGTAGCCACAACACAACAGTGCTATTGGTCCCTTGGCGACCCATTCAGAACCGTCTGTTCCTGTTTGTTGCATTATCATGGTTTTTCGCGCATTCAAATGATGAGGCTATCAACGCACCAGAATGGACCAAAAATCGGACACTATTTTTTGACACAGTGCACCTCAATGCATAGTGGTGCATCACTGTGTACTACGGGGGGCAGCGATGCATGAGTGTTGGAGGTGCGTTGGGGTGCCACTGACAATGGCAACCCAATATTCTAACTTACATAATGTGTGGTGTTAATGTGTGTCGAACAGACCAAATATCGGACATACACCTTTTTTTTTTTTTATGCAGCGAACCACAATGGTACATTACTGTGCGTTGTGGGGGCACTGCAACGCATGTGTCTCAGAGGTGTGCTACTTTAATGTACTAAGGTACCATCGACAACACAGGGCACTGCAATTGCTAAAGCCCAATCACATTCCGCAAATTCCAAATTGCTGCAAAACACGCAACCTGCATTTGAGTGCAGTATCCTTAACCACCTCAATGCCGGGCACATTTACCCCCTTCCTGCCCAGGTCAATTTTCAGTTTTCAGTGTTGTCACACTTTGAATGACAATTGTGCGGTCATGCAACACTGTGCCCATAAAAAATATTCTATCATTTTTTCACACAAATAGATTTCTAATAAATAATAATAATTACAATTTTTTTCTAAAAAAAACCCCTGAAACTTTTGAAAAATAAAACACAGTTTTCTTCGTTTCTGTTATAAACTTTTGCAAACAAATAACCTTTTTTTCATAAATTTAGGGCAAAATGTATTCTGTTACTTTTTTGGGGTGAAATTCCCCAAATTACTGTATATTATTTAGTCTCTAGGAAAGTTATAGAGCCCACAAACCATGATATATATATATCAATCAATCAATCAATCAATCAATCAATGTGCTGATGGCCAATTTAGTTTCTTGAGGCCCAAAAACGCCAGGATTGTACAAATTTTCCCGGAATGACCCATTTTTGGAAAATAGACAGTCCAAGGTATTTAGTGAGAGGCATGCTGAGTGTTTTGAAGTTCTAATTTTTTTGTTACAATTTTTTGGAAAATGAAGGATCTTCCATTTTGCTTGAGGTGATTGTAACCGTTTTAGTGCACTTGCGACAGAAACAATTGAGTACTGACGTGATACTTTTTTTATTTGCACTAACATACAATTTTGAGGACAAGCTTTCGGGGTATGTCCCCTTCTTCAAGGTCCAGGCAGAACTGCTTGGACCTTGAAAAAGGGGACATAACCCGGAAGCTTGTCCTCAAAATTGTATGTTAGTGCAAATAAAAAAAGTATCACGGACAGTACTCAATTGTTTCTCTTGGAAAATGAAGAAATGAAAAAAAATAAATAAAACACATTTTTTTGCTGATATCAAAAAAATACATTGATATTAGCAATCATATTGTGTAAAAAAAATAAAAATAATTTTTTCTATTTTTTTCTTTTTTATTACATTTTTTTTTTTTTTACAATTTTTTTTTCAACACACTGTGACCAGAGCAATACAATGTTACCATAGTGACATTAAACTACTCTGGGCAAGTGATCAGGATTTTTTTTTTCATTTTACACAATATGATTGCTAATATCAATGTATTTTTTTTATATCAGCAACCATTGTTACTGAATGAAACTGATTCACTAAGCCCGGGTTCACATATATGCGTTGCAGCAAATCACATGCTATTTGTGTGCGGTGCGATTGGAGCTGTACATTTTGTATGGCTCTAATGGCACCGCACCCGCACCAAAAACGTGCAGGACCCTTTGGTCCTCAAATCATATCACATGGGTATTCACACCTATGCGATCGGATTCTGCACATCACACTGTTGCACTGTTATGCGGACCGTTTTCGGGGTGTTGTTAACTTAACAGACACACCCGCAGCAGTTCGCATGAACGGGGTGCGATTCTGATGCGGTGCGGAATTCACACTGAAAACACTGCAAATTCCACACCGCATCAGTGTAAACCCGGGCTCAGTCTTTTGTTGTGATTAGCTGTAATTGGGCAAAGCTCATCACATGTTACAGATAGGCTGTGATTGGCCCTGTCTGTACCATGTGACTGCTTTGACGAGCACAGTACAAAGGTTCTGGGATCCTCCCAGGCCATCCCGGGACAGCTTAGTAAAAATAGTGTCTGTCCTGGCAAATCCGGGACAGTTGGCAACTATGATGTGATGCAGGATTATCATGGGGCCAGGAGTGTATTTACAAGGCAAACAAGGCATTTGCCTAGGGCGGCATTTTTCAAGGGGGCAGCTTGGGGAGCAGGTGGGATCTGAGAGAGGCTGCTGGCTGTGAATGTGAGTGTCTTTTTATCTCTTGCTGGGAGGGGAGTGGCCGGTGTATGGGGGTGATGGTAGTAGGCTCTCTCGGGTGGGGGAGCAGGGGTATTGTTGGTCAATGTCAGGCTGTATCCGGGTGGGGCAATTTTGTGTTGCCTAGGGCAGCACAAAACCTAAATACACCACTGCATGGGGCCCCCATGCACCTGGAGCAGGCACGGACTGACCATTTGGAAACTCGGGCACTGCCCGAGGGCCCGTGGTCAGTAGGGGGCCTCATGAGATGCCCCTGGTACCTTTTTCATAGGCTTTTTTGAGTTTGGGCAAGGACACAGGGGCCCCATGATCCCCTATTGCCCAGGGGCCCCATGAGTTGTCAATCCGCCCTGACCTGGAGCCCCTGGGCACCACCCAGGGATGCCCATGCATTACAACAGCCCTGCAGCCCATTCACTTCATTCACTATGCACAACATGCAAAAAAGAGCAACAAAAATGAGCGTGAAAACTCTGTTTCTACATTTCGCAGGAGTGCTTTTAAAAAACAACAGACTTACTTCACCAGGTGAAAATAAAGGAAAAAATAAAACGAATGCAGCCACCACACCTAAGAACTGGTAAGCGTCAAAATAATAAATGCTTGCTTTTGGGTTTAGTACTACAGTACTCTAAGGCCAATAAATCACCCTACCCCCCCATTCCTTGCCAAGGCTCCCATCCGTGACATCACAGCGAGTCGTTCATTATTCGCTCAGCTCCCGTGGCAAAGTTTTAGAACAAGTTCTAAAAAGTAATTTAAAAAAAAAAAAAGTTTAGGATGTAAAAGGAAGGACAGCGTGGGATTTCATGACGAGCGCGCTCCGATCGCAGCTGCACAACATCAGAAAACAGCGGTGCAAATGCTTTGCCCAGTTGGCACCCGCCGCCATTTCCCCATCTACACATCGATTCCCCCCTCATATCCAACCAATGACGCCTCTCGCTTCGTCCGAACCCCCCCCCCCACTCCTCTTCCTAGAAGACGTGGAATAGAATATGCTAATGGAGCGAGATTGCCGGAGATAAGCCTGCATGGATGCCTGGCATTCCTCCGCACCTGACCGCCTGAGGGATGCAGGTGTGTGCCTGAAATCCGATAGCAGCTCCGCAGCGCAGCCTCCGCGTCGGCTCAACGGATTATTCTCATTATCAATACTGGCATCAAAGAGGAAAAAAAGAAAAAGAAACGGAGCCTCGCACCTGCCAAAAAACAAATTTCGATATTAAAGCGACAGATTCCATCTCCGCGTCTGCCACCGTGCCAGCAGCGTCTTTGGCGGCCACTTTGAGAATGGCGACGGAATGCTGAGTTTGAAGAAAACCTTTATGTATCAAAGTAACGGCGTGTGGAAAGGGAATCATTTGCTGCCGTATCGGGAGTTAGACTTTGAAAGCCCCTTTTTTTTTTTTTAAAACGAAGAAAACTGCGACTGATAAAATATTAGAGTCTTCTCTATAACCCATCGCAGCAGATGCAGCCAGGCTCTCCCGGTGACATCAGGCAGCGCAGACATCAGATGACCTGATTGGGTGATGTTTGATAAGTATGGCAAAGCGCCTCTTTTAGGCTTTGTTTAGCTTTGCGGGGAGGCAAAAATGTGTGGTTGAGCTGCGTTTTTGCTGTCCAACAACCATCCTCCTTAAGCTACAATAGGCAAGGGACGGGGGCAGGGGCGGACTGACCATTCGAGCACTCGGGCACTGCCCGATGGCCTGTGGTCAGTAGAGGGCCTGGTACTTTTTATAGGTTTTTTTGGGTGTGGTTTGAGTGTGGGCAAGGACACAGGGGCCCCAAGATCCCCTACTGCCTGGGGGCCCCATGAGTTGTTAGTCCACCCCTGGACAGGGGTGTTTGCATGCTGCTGCTGGGACACCTCGCTTCGTAGCAGGGGCGGACTGACCATTTGGAAACTCGGGCACTGCCCGAGGGCCCGGGGTCAGTAGGGGGCCCCATGAGATGCCCCTGGTACCTTTTTCATAGGCTTTTTTGAGTTTGGGCAAGGACACAGGGGCCCATGATCCCCTATTGCCCAGGGGCCCCATGAGTTGTCAGTCCGCCCCTGCTTCGTAGCCATGGCAAGCTTCACCCGACATGTAGTGTTGCCTGCTGAATTCTACAAAGTCAAGCAAATGGAGATGCGCTGCCAATTCCTCACAACTGCACTAAATGAATGCAGTTGCAGCGTGTTTGTCGGCAAAAATGGGGTGACTGCCTGTCAGTAGCCTTTGAAGTGTGATCCAAATGTGGATCGGGCTTCAGAGGGAAGGAAGGTTTGGATGCAAGGGAGGACTGACCATTTAGCCACTCAGGCAGTGCCCAAGGGCCCGGGGTCAATAGGGGGCCCCATGAGATGCCCCTGGTATCTTTCATAGGCTTTTTCGGATGTGGTTTGAGTGTGGGTGAGGACACAGGGCCCCCATGATTTCCTATTGCCCGGGGGCCCCATGAGTTGTCAGTCCGCCCCTGTTTGGATGCACATCAAAATCTACCCTAAGGGTTCATTCACACTCTCACACCTCTGAAGAGAGATCTGTGTTGGGTGCAAGATGTCTTCTAGTCCAAACAAAGGACTCGATGTGTCACTATGGGGGACAGGAGATACCACGGGTTGCATTTATTAAAAAATTGCATTGCAATTCACCCAGTGAAAGTGTATGTACATTTGTTCGGTGCAAATGGGTCAAAAAAAAAAAAAGAAGAATGTTATTGGGCTATTTCCTGTGCTGCACGAATGTCTTTCATTTAGGTGCAAGGGTGGAGGTGGGGGAGATGGGCAAGGGTGTTAATTGGATCGGGGTGTTGAAGGTATACTTTAATGGGTGCACACCAGAACTACAACTACTTGTTCAAATGTATGAGTGGGAGGAGGGAGGGGTGCAAGGGTTTGAATAGGGGGGGAAAGGTCCCCTTAAAGGGGTGCACACCAGAGCTACAACTACTTGTCTAGGTGAGAATCCCAGAAGCACCCCCAAAAAAAGGTATTGGGGAGGAAAAAATAATGTCCATGCTGGAAGGGGGAGAGATGCAAGGGTGTTAATTGGATGGGGATGGTAAAGGTCCACTTTCCTAACTACCTAAGTGGACCTTCGGCACTTCCATCCAATTAACAGCCTTGCACCCATTCCTGCTTTCACAATTGGACATGTTTTTTTTCTCCCAAATACCTTTTTTGGGGTGCTTCCAGGATTCTCCTCCAAACAAGTACTTACCTAGGTGAGAATCATGGAGGCAGCTCAGAAAAATGAAGTCCAATTGTGAGAGTGGAAGGAGGGAGGGGCGCAAGGGTGTTAAGTGGATGGGGAGAGTGAAGATCAACTCTAAGGGGTGCGCACGAATACTACAACTACTTGTTTAGGTGAGAATCCCGGAACCACCCCCAATAAAAGGTAATGGGGAAAAAAAAATATGTCCATCTGTGATGGATGCAGGTGGTGAAGCTACACTTTAAGGGGTGCACACCAGTACTACAACTACTTTTTTAGGTAAGAATCCTGGAAGCACCCCCAATAAAAGGTAATGGGGAAAACAATATGTCCATCTGTGATGGATGGGGGTGGTGAATTTCCACTTTAAGGGTTGAGTGCCAGAACTACAAATACTTGCCCTATGCAAAAATCCTGGAAGCACCCCCAAAAAAGGTATTGGGAAGAAAAAAATGATGTCCAATTGTGAGCATAGGAAGAGAGAGGACTGCAATGGCGTTAGGTGGATGAGGAGAGTGAAGGTCAACTTTAAAGGGTGAGCACCAGAACTACAATTACTTCTCTGGTAGAGAATCCTGGAAGCACCCCAAAAAAAGATAGTGAGGGGAAAAAGATTACATCTAATAGTGAGCACAGGATGGGGAGGACTGCAAGGGTGTTAAGTGGATAGTGAGAGTGAAGGTCAACTTTAAGGGGTGCGCACTAGTACTACAACTACTTGTTTAGTTGAGAATCCTGGAAGAAAGCCCCAGTAAAAAAAAAATTCAACTGTGATGGATGGGGGTGGTGAATTTCCACTTTAAGGGTTGCATGCCAGAACTACAAATACTTGCCCTATGCAAAAATCCTGGAAGCACCCCAAAAAAAGGTATTGGGAAGAAAAAAATGATGTCCAATTGTGAGCATAGGAAGAGAGAGGACTGCAATGGCGTTAGGTGGATGGGAAGAGTGAAGGTTAACTTTAAAGGGTGAGCACCAGAACTACAATTACTTCTCTGGTTGAGAATCCTGGAAGCACCCCAAAAAAAGATAGTGAGGGGAAAAAGATTACATCTAATAGTGAGCACAGGATGGGGAGGACTGCAAGGGTGTTAAGTGGATAGAGAGAGTGAAGGTCAACTTTAAGGGGTGCGCACTAGTACTACAACTACTTGTTTCGCTGAGAATCCCAGAAGAACCCCCAGTAAAAGGTAATGGGGAAAAAATATGTCCATCTGTGATGGATGGGGGTGGTGAAGTTCCACTTTAAGGGTTGCATGCCAGAAATACAAATTCTTGCCCTATGCAAAAATCCTGAAAACACCCCCAAAAAAAGGTATTGGGAAGAAAAAAATGATGTCCAATTGTGAGCGTAGGAAGGGAGAGGATTGCAATGGCGTTAGGTGGATGGGGAGAGTGAAGGTCAGCTTTAAGGGGCGAGCACCAGAAATACAATTACTTCTCTAGTTGAGAATCCTGGAAGCACCCCAAAAAAAGATAGTGAGGGGAAAAAAAATGACGTCTAATGTTGAGCACAGGATAGGGGAGGACTGCAAGGGTGTTAAATGGATGGGGAGAGTGAAGGTCAACTTTAATGGGTGCACACCAGTACTACAACTATTTGTTTAGTTGAGAATCCCAGAAGAACCCCCAATAAAGGGTAATGGGGGAAAAAAAAAATGTCCATCTGTGATGGATGGGGGCAGTGAAGTTCCACTTTAAGGGTTGCATGCCAGAACTACAAATTCTTGCCCTAGGCAAAAATCCTGGAAGCACCCCCAAAAAAAGGTATTGGGAAGAAGAAAATGATGTCCAATTGTGAGCGTAGGAAGGGAGAGGACTGCAATGGCGTTAGGTGGATGGGGAGAGTGAAGGTCAGCTTTAAGGGGCGAGCACCAGAACTACAATTACTTCTCTAGAGAATCCTGGAAGCACCCCAAAAAAAGATAGTGGGGAGAAAAAAAAATTACGTCTAATGCTGAGTACAGGATAGGGGAGGACTGCAAGGGTGTTAAGTGGATAGAGAGAGTGAAGGTAAATTTTAAGGGGTGCGTACTAGTACTACAACTACTTGTTTAGTTGAGAATCCCGGAAGAACCCCCAATAAAAGGTAATGGGGAGAAAACAAATGATGTCCATGCAAGGGTGTTAATTGGATGGGGGAGGTGAAGGTACACTTTAAGGGTTGCATGCCAGAACTACAAATACTTGCCCTAGGCAAAAATCCTGGAAGCACCGCCAATAAAAGGTATTAGGGAGAAAAAAAATGATGCCCAATTGTGATCATAGGGAGGGAGAGGACTGCAATGGCGTTAAGTGGATGAGGAGAGTGAAGGTCAGCTTTAAGGGGTGAGCACCAGAACTACAATTACTTCTCTCGTTGAGAATCCTGGAAGCACCCCAAAAAAAAGATATTGGGGAGAAAAAAAATGGCGTCTAATGGTGAGCACAGGATGGGGAGGACTGCAAGGGTGATAATGGATAGAGAGAGTGAAGGTAAATTTTAAGGGGTGCGTACTAGTACTACAACTACTTGTTTAGTTGAGAATCCCGGAAGAACCCCCAATTATTATTATTATTATTATACAGTATTTATAAAGCGCCAACAGTTTGCTCAGCGCTGATATAAAAGGTAACGGGGAGAAAACAAATGATGTCCATGCAAGGGTGTTAGTTGGATGGGGGAGGTGAAGGTGCACTTTAAGGGGTGCATGCCAGAACTACAAATACTTGCCCTAGGCAAAAATCCTGGAAGCACCTCCAATAAAAGGTATAAGGGAGAAAAAAAAATGATGCCCAATTGTGATCGTAGGGAGGGAGAGGACTGCAATGGCGTTAAGTGGATGGGGAGAGTGAAGGTCAGCTTTAAGGGGCGAGGACCAGAAATACAATTACTTCTCTCGTTGAGAATCCTGGAAGCACCCCAAAAAAAGATATTGGGGAGAAAAAAAATGACGTCTAATGGTGAGCACAGGATGGGGAGGACTGCAAGGGTGTTAAGCGGATAGAAAGAGTGAAGGTCAACTTTAAGGGGAGCACACCAGTACTACAACTACTTGTTTGGTTGAGAATCCCTGAAGAACCCCCAATAAAAGGTAATGGGGAGAAAACAAATGATGTCCATGCAAGGGTGTTAATTGGATGGGGGTGGTGAAGGTGCACTTTAAGGGGTGCATGCCAGAACCATGACTTGCCAAGGAAAAAAATCTTGAAAGCACCCCCCTCAAAAACGGTATTGGGGAGAAAAAAAATCACGTCCAATTGTCCAATCATGAGAGCAGGACAGGGTTGGGCTACAAGGGTGTTGAGTGGAGTGAACTTCAACTTTAAGGCCTCATGCACTCTCTCTTAGATACTTTTCCTCCTGGCAGCAGCGTTTTGGCAGAAAAAACAATTGATGCTTGTAAATGCGAGTAACGCATTTAGGCGCATCGAGTGCTTGGGTTTCAATTAATTTCATTGGCCAGAATAATAATTTGTTCTGGCCACTGAAATGATTTTATGCTCAAGAGCTAAACACGCCTAGTATTAATGCACGTTTAGATGCGTCAAGCATTTTTTCTGCCATTGCTCCTGGATGAGCTAGCAGAGGGTTTATTTCTACCTCCCAACGCCCCTGCCTCTAAATGCCTATGTGTGTATAGCCACATAGACTAACATGCGTGAGCGTTTAGAGGCAGAAAAAGGAAACGCCAGATGCCCCTATGATCCGCATTAAAACCGTCCAGTTTGCGAGAGATCTAAGGGACGTGCGCCAGAACTACTACTACTTGCATGTTCCACAGTCAGGTTTCCACAGTCCATAGATCTCCAAGAACCAGCATGGAAAATCTGGAAAACACAGATTCCTCATATCGAAGTTACAGTACAAGAAGGTTTTTTTTCCGTCTGTTATGACTGCAAGGAAAAAGCTGACGTTCAGCCAAGGCAAGCGGGGACGTACCTGAAAACAGATCCTCGGCCCCTCCACGCAGGCTCACTCACATATCTGACCTAAGGACGGATTCCACAACTCCAGCCAAGTTCCTTCCACTCCCTTGACGAAGCAGGAGGACAATGACGGGGGATTTGTGTCCTCCACCACTTCAGTGGAAACAAAAGAAAAGCAGGAACTATGTGCAACTCCCTGAGTATTCCCCACACTGCCCTGGAGTCACAGATGTTTCACTGATTCCATGAGATAGCAAGTCAGAGAATCCCGGAATTCGCCTGTTGCTATTAGTTATGCATTCTAGACCCAGATCTGTAGGCCCTGATTATACGACCCGGATCGCATTCCTCGTAAGGGGGGGGGGGGGGTTGGGAGAGATTACAAAACAAATGGAACCCTTCATGTTCAATAAAAGACACACAACCCATTCTATGTATTACTTTTTGTTACATTGGAATATTTTGTTAAAGTGACACTAATGTGGTTTAACCAGCTCAATTCCGGAAACTTTCACCCCCTTCCTGCCCAGGACAATGTTCAGCTTTCAGAGCTGACACACTTTGAATGACAATTACTCGGTCATGCAACACTGTGCCCAAATTAATTTTTTATCATTTTTTGAGACAAAGTTTCCTTTTGGTGGTATTTGATCTGGGAGAGGAGGAGAAGCTGGCATTCAGCGACTGCAGGAGGAACATTGAGAGATCGGTTCCTCTATATGCAGCCACCCCCCACCGCTCCTCCTATTCAGCTTTTCTGCTGCGCTCCATCCCCTCGAGTTCTTTCCATGCCCCCCCATTCTCTCTGGCCCCCTTTCTTCTCCCGCAGCGCTGCCAGGCTCCCCACTTTCTTTCTTGCCGGCTGCTGCAGGGGATCTGTCAGGATGGAGACCAGGGAAGGGGCTGGTAATTATGTAATTTACTACCCCTTCCTTTTCTGAATGGAGACTCTGTACCGATCACTGACTCTGTCCATTCATAACTGAAGCATAGTACACTGTGTTTATTGTGGGCTTGAGGACTGCGTGACTCCTTTCTGTGTCTCAAAGATGGAACATCAGAGGTCTGTTTAGACCCCTGATATCTCACAAAAGCCCCCCAACAGGGCTCCTAAAAAATTGTAAAAACATTATTTAAAAAATATTGTAGAAAAAAAAGAAAAGAAAAAAATGGTAAGAATATAAGAAAAGAAAATAACAAAAATGGCAGAACTACAAGGGTCACAAAGGTCGCACTTATGGACGAGGGTCTGAAGGCCTTTCATGGTTTTTTTCACTGGGGCCCTGAAGGTTCTAGTTACTCCACTGGATATATATTTGAAAAGTGATCAGTGCTGATGGCGTGTCTTTTTTGAGGCCCTAAAATGCTGGCACAGTAGAAATACCCCCCCAAATGCCCCCTTTTTGGAAAGTAGACTCTGTATAGATCACTGACTCTGTCCATTTATAACTGAAACATAGGAAAAGCATAGGAAACTGTGTTTACTGTGGGCTTGAGGACTTTGTCCTCAATCTCCTTTCTGTGTCTCAAAGGTGGAACATCAGAGGTCTGTTTAGATCCCTGATATCTCACAAAAGCCCCCCAACAGGGCTCCTAAAAAATAGTAAAAAAAATAATTTAAAAAAATATTGTAGAAAAAAAAGAAAAGAAAAAAATGCTAAGAAAAAAAGAAAAGAAAAGAACAAAAATGGCAGAACTACAAGGGACACAAAGGTCGCACTTTGTGACCCTTGTAGTTCTGCCATGGTTTCTTTCACTGGGGCCCTGAAGGTTCTATTTACTCCACTGGTTATTTATATATTTGAAAAGTGATCAGTCTTGATTTACTGATGGTGTGTCTTTTTTGAGGCCCTAAAATGCCTGGACAGTAGAAATACCCCCCAAATGCCCCCTTTTTGGAAAGTAGACAGTCCAAGGCACTTAGTACCTTTTGTCAAAATTTTTTGGAATTTGAAGAAATTAATTTTTTTTTACATACTGTCACCAGTGCAGTATAGCATCATCATATGACTGGTGTGGTGGTGATCAGTATGTTAAAAAAAAAAAAAAAGTAATATTTTTTTTAAATTTGAAACTTTTTAAAGGGCTGTGATTGGCCCTGTCGGTACCATGTGATCACTGTGACCAATCACAGAGATCATCACAAACATACTGTACATAATGAATGGCTATGAATGAAAGCCATTCATTGTATACAAATGGCATGTGACTGTTGTGATTGGTTACAGTGGTCACATGGTACCGGGACCGGCCTGGTATACCGATCTAAGTCCTATGGACACATTGCGGCTGCTAGGGCACATGAATGGGAGTATGTCATATGATGTCCTCCAGGATCCAGGAAGCCGGACGGAAAGTGGTTTAAAAAAAATTCTAAAAATGTAACTAAAGGCAATTGTTTTTTCATTTTGGATAGAGTAAGAGAGGGTTATACCTGTCAGTAATCCAGATATGACCAGAGATGTGTGGACTGACACGGAATATCAGGCTTCAGGAGTGATGTAGACAGGGGCGGACTGACCATTTGGGCACTCGGGCACTGCTTGAGGGCCCAGGGTCAGTAGGGGGCCCCATGAGATGCCCCTAGTACCTTTAATAGGCTTTTTTGGGTGTGGTTTGTGTGTGGGTGAGAACACAGGGGCCCCCATGACTCTCTATTGCCTGGGGGTCCCATGAGATGCTCCTGGTACCTTTCATAGGCTTTTTTGGGTGTGGTTTGAGTGTGGGTGAGGACACAGGGGCCCCATAATCCCCTATTGCCCCATGAGTTGTCAGTCCGCCCCTGGATGTAGATAATATAATTTATTTGTGAGACACACCAATATACAAATGCACAGTGCAAACAAAAACCAAATAACCAAAACCTTCTCAATATATACATTTGCAGAATAAAAGCGCAGTCAGGACTAGCCGAGGTCATACACAGCAGATCAAACATGGGGTGCAGGGAGGCAGACAGGACACGGAGCGGATCACAGGAGTAGGTAACAGGTAGCAGGTTCAGGAAAACAAGATAACAAGATATCACAGGCTCAAGGGAACAAACACCAAGGCACTGGTTACAGGCATGATGCTGTTTAAGTACACCTCCTGCAACCAGCCTCAGGTGATGGCTTGATTGCAGGAGGTGAGATCCTGACTGCTGAACGGCACTCGCTGGTAGGTCCTAGTACTGCAGCCCATAGAGCAGGTGAGCCACAACACCACCAGTGGTGAGCCCTTTCCTAACAATACCTCTGTCAGGATTCTTTATCGCCATCTGGGTCCCCTATGAGTAAGTCAGAAATGGCGAAACGCGTCAGGGCGGCAAACCGGAAGTGACGTGGGACGGCGTCTGATGTTGTTTGTTCCGGAGGTGGTGAGAGCACCTAAGCGGTCTCCACTTTTCCACACTGCATTTGGGCTTGTATTTTTTGTTTATATTGTAAGTGCAACTTTTAAAGCTTTCGATATATTTCTACTGCACCACTGGAGCGGGCCTTGTTCCTTCTATTTACATGATATGGTTGTCCATGGAGTGACATGGGATACCTTGTGAGATCCTTGTGCGTAGGTGGCTGAACAAGTGGATATTGGGGATTCCTTTCACCTCCTGTATTATCGATTACCAGCTAAAAACCCTCTTCTTTTTCTCACCTGCCAAACAGAGGACAAGAGAGCGCTGGTAAGTGCACACCCGTGTGGGGGCGCACTGTGACCCCTGTTTTTTTACCACTGGATATTTTGCTTTTCACTGGAGGTTTTTCCGATCACATGGTGGATTTAAATATGTGAAGTTTGATTTGGATTCACATAAATTTTTCTCACATATTAATTTTTTCTCACATATTAATGATTCTTTTTGAAATGTTATTGGTTGATTTAATCTTTTGGAATTTATGTTATTTGATATTATTATTATTGGCTTATCACTGTTGTGCGCCACTTCTACACCATCACTGTGGGTTTTAGTTAGCATTTTCAGCTTTCCCAGCCATCTTCTGTGGACTACAAAACACCAGGGGCGCATTTGCCGGGAGACAAACAAGGCGTTTGCTTGGGTGGAATCTTTCAGGGGGGTGATGCCATCCCCCCCCCCCCCCCCCCAGAAGAAAGGATGTTGGTTGTCATGTGCCGGCACCTATGTGGCGATTGCGCTGAGGTTTCCAAGGGACACCAGGACTAGGAAGAAGAGCGGACTCCAGGAAGGGTGTGACGAAGAGTCTCTCTTCTGGGGGGGGGGGGGGGGGAGGGAACCATGGGTGGTAGGCGGGCCAGCGAGGGAGCAGGCAGGCAGCTGGGTGGGCGGGCGTTGGGGGCAGCAGATTTTTTTGTGTTACCCGAGGCAGCACAAAACATAAATATACTACTAAACAACACCCCCCTTTGTAATGGGGATGAGCAGAGGAGGAGGGGTTTGTAAATCAAGAGAGCAGCCTATGGTGACAACTGTTCCTTCATGGTTACAGTACAGTAAGTCAGTGTTGTCACCCTAAGACAGGAAGTGTGTTAATGGGCGGATCACCAGGTGAAAATAAAGAGAAAAAGCTTGAAAAAAGAAAACTAATGCAGCCACCACATTCAAGGACTTATAAGCCAAAATATTTTTGTTCTTCAGTTTAGATACACTTTAAAGGGCACTCCTCCAAGTGTAATTTTTAAATACTCTATTTTGGTGAATATATACAGATCCAACGTTGTCCTGTTGTATTTTGCCAATTGTCAGCTGCAAGCAGGGTCCTGCAGCCCCATTGTCTTCAACTGTTTCATTTGGGGGCTGCTGTCTTTTCTGGGCTTTTGCTGATAACAAGACACGTCATCAGGGGTCTGGTTACAAGAACCAGGATCAGCCAGCTGGCCCTCTAATGACGTGCTTCAGTGCATGTGCAGAACAACATCCCGGCACCTCCTGGGACTTGTCTCCTCATCGGTATCCCAGGAGGCTGCAGGCAAAGGGAACGCCATTCTCACCTGCTTTCAGGTTGATGTTCAGTCAAGGAAAGCGGGGATGCTTTCAGCCACCTTCAAATCTACAAATTCCGGTTTTTGCTGCTGTAGTCCATCTTCCTTTTAGAGGATGGCTATGTTCGTTCTCCATAGTCCCGCTGTATGTAGGAATGGAGCCACCCTTTCTTGCTTGCTCCTGAGATGGACTATGGGAATTGCAGTGTACATAGAGAGGTGCACATGCCCACAACTAGCTTGCACTACTTCTTCTAAAAAAATGGAAATGAGAGGGAAAATGAGATGTTTGGGAGCTCCCAGCGGACATTACAACACAAAACGGTGAGAAACTATTTTATGACAAACAGATTACGGGCCATTAAGTAGCGGATGTACATGAATGATGTTTGGAGAATAAGGAGATTGCTTAGTGTCACTTTAAGGCCTTGTTCAGGCAAGTATTGGATGAAGATGTACAAGCAGTGACAGTAGGTCCACCGATACTGATGTAGGCAATGCTTGAGGCAGCGCAAGGCAAAAGCTGTGATGAGTGCTGGTGTGTAGTGAAGGCGTGCTGAGCGCCCTCCGTATACTGCTGGAAATGGCAGAATATATATAAATGTGTTCTTATAATATTCCCTCCTCTTCACTCCTCATAGGAAAAATAGAGATGTCTGTTAGGTGCTGAGAGAGAGAGAGAGAGATAGATAGATAGATAGATAGATAGATAGATAGATAGATAGATAGATAGATAGATAGATAGATAGACAAGCCATAGATAGATATGAATAGATAGATAGATAGATAGATAGATAGATAGATAGATAGATAGATAGATAGATAGATAGATAGATAGATAGATAGATAGATAGATAGAAATGGATAGATAGATAGATAGATAGATAGATAGATAGATAGATAGATAGATAGATACTGTTGCCAATCCTGGCAGGGATTCTAGAGTACCATTAGAAGTACAGGCAAGGATTCCATAGTATAAATATTAGAGGACACACCAGCGTTGTTTTGGGCAATTCTAGAAGTTCTGACAAGGATTCTGAGATGACCATTAGAAGTAGTGGCAGGGATTCCATGGGAGCTATTGGAAACATGTAAATGTGTGAGTTAGAGAGCGCACCTTATAAAGCTGCTGGTGCACAAAAAGGAACCACAGAGCCTTTCTAAGAATATAACATAAAAATGGGGTGTGCAGCGCTATACAAATAAAACACACTGTCATAAATATGACAAAAAGTGAAAAAAGTCCTATAAACTGAATGACAAACAGTCCGAGGTGATATGGTATCAGTCCAAATAGGTATATTCCAACATCCCAACATGAAGGTGTAGAAAAATTGCCCACTCACCGGAAGTGCAATTTAATGTCCACATAGAAATTCCATGAAGCCGAAGGTCCCGTGAAGGTGCGGCCTGATGGTAAAGGTGTCCTCTGGTGGTTAATGGGGTGACTGCTGCCAGAGATGATGGTCCGGACCTATATCCCAAATCCTCCAACCTGGGTGGACTCCTAAAATGCTGGGCTGAGATGTGGAGGCTCAGTGCCAGGTAATAGAGATGAAAACGCTCATGGTGTAGTATTGTGAAATGTATTTATTAGGGTATATATCATTATGGTAAACAGTAAACGTACAGGGTGATAATAACCTATACAAGTATAGTGTGAATGAGCTCTTGAATGCACTGACCGGTGGATAAAAATGATGGCCACCGGACCTCCTGATCCGGTGGCGTGACGTCAAGGCGTGCAGAGGCTCCTCCTAGACGCGCTTCGTGTAATAACACGTCTCCTGTAGGGGTGATGCCATGGGGTTGCCCCATTACTGGCAGCCCAGTAATGATGATCTTGACCAACACCACCAACATACTAGACCACTCTAGGGTCCAAATTTCTCTATTCACTGTCTCCAGTATATGCTGTATAAATAACTTGGTATCTCCCACAATTTGTTGACTTAATACATCTTAGCACTATAAAAACTAGATTCCTGTTTGTTGAGTAGCAAACTTTTTGTTAAATTCTTTATGATAATAAAATATTAAAGTGCCCGCTGAACAATCACACCGGCAAAAACAACAAAAAGAATTCTAGACAGCAGCCTCTGTTACCTGCTATTAGGCAAGCTTTCGTTTTGTAGCCGTAGCGGTGCCCCAGGATGCTGCATCTTGTTGTATTTTGAATTCCGTATTCTGCGGATATTGTGTACAGCCGGAGGACATGTTGGTTCCTGTAGGGGTACGGAACTGCAGATACCAAGATGTAAAACCTAAAGTCAGCCAAATGGTTATTCTACAAAAAATGTTCCCTTTATTTTAATCGCACCGATTGTTATGTTTAAAAGCAAAAAAAAAAACCATACAATTCCTATGTTCAGCACTAAGTAGTTAATATTCCGCACAGCCTGTTTTGTTTTATCCTCATGGCCCCCTGCGATACTATGTTACCTCAGACATAAAACCATGTTTGTGCTGTTTTTGAAGGTTACAGGTCATCAAAAATGTATTATGTTGTCTTGCACCCAGGGGTGGACTGACAACTCATGGGGCCCCCGGGCAACAGGGGATCATGGGGCCCCTGTGTCCTCGCCCACGCTCAAATCACACCCAAAAAAGCCTATGAAAGGTACCAGGGGCATCTCATGGGGCCCCCTACTGACCCCGGGCCCTCGGGTACTGCCCGAGTTCCCCAATGGTCAGTCCACCCCTGCTTGCACCTATTGTTTAACCACTTCCTGTCCGGACACTTTTACCCCCTTCCTGACCAGGGCAATTTTCAGCTTTCAGCGCTATCACACTTTGAATGACAATTGCGCAGTCATGCAACACTGTACCCAAATTAAATTTTTACCATTTTTTTGAGACAGATAAAGCTTTATTTTGGTGGTATTTATTCACCGCTGGGATTTTAATTTTTTTTGCTATGTAAATGAAAATGTCCAAAAATTTTGAACAAAAGTGTTTTTTTTATAACATTTTGTAAATAAATTATATTTCATCATAAATCTTGGCCAACATTTATTCCGCTATCTTTTTAGTAAAAAAAAACAAAAAAAACAAATTAGTTTATAACCAAAAATTATAATTTTTAAACATTTTTTTTTACATTTTTATTTTATTTTTTTATATTATGATTTTTTATTAATTTATTTTTTTTACATACTGTCACCCTAGCAGTACAGTGTCACCATGGTGACACTGTACTACTTGTGGGGGGTGATGAAGATTTTATATAGGATGTAAAAGCAATCATTTCTCTTTCTCATTGAGAAGTACTGGGTGAGCTGTGATTGGTCACAGCTTGTCACATGGTACAAGGCTGTTGTGAATAGCCTTGTACCATGTGACCTCTGTGATCATTCACAGATTTCACACGTAGTAAGCAATGATGTCACAAGTGACATCTTGCTTACTACTTTGCATGTGATCACTGATTGGCCAATCAGTGATCACATGATCGGGACCTCGTAGAGAGGTCCCGTCCGACGATCGGTGTTTCACTGTGTCCGGAGGACACAGCAGGCACCGGATCGCGGTGCTGCGCACTCCCAGGGAGCGCGCACAAGCAGGGTGCGGGGAGGCCGTTCATAAACGGCCACCCGACCCTGCACTGCCACCGTCCGGCCGTTTATATACAACGACCGGTCGGGAAGTGGTTAAAGAGCAACTGTGGCCAATACATGACAAATAATGAACTTTTTGCACTATTTTCAAATCATTGTCATGTTACCTTAAAGCCCAAATGAGCTCTCAATTTATATCAGCTAAATGCATTCCAGACGCATCAAAAAAAACCATGCAGAGTTCCAGTGCACTTTCATTAAAAAGCAGCTACAGCCTTGGGTTCTACGTGGAAGCAGCGGTCTCTCTGCAGAGATCCAACAAACCCACATACAAAGCAAGGGTCCGTCTTTGCTGCTGGCGGGACACAGGCTTCGCACACCCTTTGTTTTATTTTTGCACCTGGAATGCATTTCTCTGATTCAAAACTAATCTTCAAGAAGGCTTTATTCTGAGATCTATTATTCTCCCAACATGAGAACAAAAGCTTTAGAACGGGACACAAGATTCCTGTCACCCCCCCCCCCCCCTCCCCCCTCCATGTCAGTGGATTCTTTGCAAACAGCAATTCTTAAATAACTTTACCCACATGGAAGAAAAATATATTTAATGAAATATATTTTAGAAATATTCATCCCAAATATATTGACATATATTTGAAATACTACAATTTTGGCCGTATTCAATACATTTCAAAATTTTTATTATTATACAGGATTTATATATTATTATTATACAGGATTTATATATTATTATTATTATACAGGATTTATATATTATTATTATTATTATACAGGATTTATATATTATTATTATTATACAGGATTTATATATTATTATTATTATTATACAGGATTTATGGCACCAACAGTTTGCTCAGCACTTTACAATATAACGGGAGACAATACAGCAACAATACAGTTCAATACAAGAGGGATAGGAGGGCCCTGATCCTGGGAGCTTACAATCTAGGAGATATATTTCAATATATATATTTCAATGGTAATTGGCTTTGTATTCTCTATAAGGATCTGTACTGGGAGGTGGGTAGAACCAACTCACATGGAAGAAAAATATATTTTAAAAAGATTCTTCCCAAATATATTGACATATATTTGAAATACTACAATTTTATTTTGGCCGTATTCAATATATTTCAAAATATATTTCAATAAATAAATAAATATATATATATATTTATGTTGAAATGCATTCTTATTACAAAATATATGAAACATATTTTTAAAAATACATTTCAAATATACTGTATGTCTAAAAAAATACAAATCTACATTTCTGGAATGCATTTACAAATATATGTAAAACTATATGTTAAAATTACTTTTTTATATGTTAAAAAAATCTGCAGAATATATTTTTTTAAAAATCATGTATTTTTAAAAAGATTTTTCAGATATTTTGTAATAAAAACGCATTTCAACATAAAGTGTATATATATATATATATATATATATATATATATATATTTGTTGAAATATATTTTGAAATATACTGAATTCGGCCAAAATTGTAGCATTTCAAATATATGTCAATATATTTGGGAATAATATTTTTAAAATATATTTCAAATATATTTTTCTTCCATGTGGGTATCCATCTATCTATCCTTATTTTCTTCACTGTATATATATATATATATATATACACACATACAGTGAAGGAAATAAGTATTTGCTCCCCTGCTGATTTTGAATGTTAGCCCACTCACAAAGAAATGATCAGTCTAAAAATTGAATGTTCGGTGTATTGTAACACTGAGAGACAGAATAGCAACAAAAAATTCAAAAGAAATGCATGTCTGGTGGGAAGGCATATCCATGGAGGGACACATAGATCTCTACAGGCTATACAATGGCCCCCTGACTGCCATTAGGTATGGGGATAAAATCCTTGGACCCATTGTCAGACCCTACGCTGGTGCAGTGGGTCCTGGGTTCCTCCTGGTGCAGTGGGTCCTGGGTTCCTCCTGGTGCAGTGGGTCCTGGGTTCCTCCTGGTGCAGTGGGTCCTGGGTTCCTCCTGGTGCACGACAATGCCCGGCCTCATGTGGCAAGAATATTCAGGCATTTCCTGGAGGATGAAGGAATTGATACCATTGAATGGCCCCCACACTCACCTGACTTAAATCCAATAGAACACCTCTGGGATGTCATGTTTCGGTCCATCCAACGCCGCCAGGTTGCACCTCAGACTGTCCAGGAGCTCAGTGATGCCCTGGTCCAGATCTGGGAGGAAATCCCCCAGGACACCATCCGTGGTCTCATTAGGAGCCTCCCCCGATGTTGTCAGGCATGCATACAAGCACGTGGGGGCCATACAAACTACTGAGGACCATTCTGAGTTCCTGTAATGGCATTTCAGCAAAATGGACTCGCCTGCTGCATCATTTCTTCACTTTGATTTTTGGGGTGTCTTTGAATTCAGTCCTCTGTAGGTCGATCATTTTCATTTCCATCAAACGATGGGGCGTCCTTACCTTCCTCACACATCACCCCGTCCATGTCAGTATAGAGATCCAGCAGGAGATTCCTCCCCATTGAGATCTGATGGGTTTTCAAAGTCTTCCTTTCATTTTTCTGAGCCGTGTAGATTGCTATCACTGAGAACTCGGTTGATGATTTACTCATCCTTAATAAATGATGAAACACATTAATGACAAAATTGGGGTAAATTTGTTAAGTCGTATGATTTCTAAACATTTAATTAAAGCAATCTATTCCTTGAAATGTAAGTTTAGGACAGGTTACCTCCTCATCGTACATTTAGATAAAACGTTACTTTATTTCTCTAAGAACAGAGGATTTGTGTCTAGGTACCTAACAACATCTAATAATGTAATGAGGCTTATCGCACCAATATGGCTTCTCCATCGCCAATGGAGCAAGAAGACACCTATAGCAAAACAGATGTGAGAGTGACCCGCCATATTGGACACCATCTGATGATGAATCACTGGTTAGGATCTACACCAAATGCAAATTGTTGCAGGAAGACCGGACCATTAGTCAAAAATGTAAAAAAAAAAAAAAAGGGTCATATTAAGCAATATTGAAAAGTTGTTTCTAAAGAAGTGTGAATTTATTCAAGTGAGAACTGTAAGAAGATGAGTAACCCTCAGGATACAAACCACCAGGAAACGTGAAAGTTTCCAAAATGTAGCCAAAATCTTTGCTTTAACTTTTTACAGAGTAGTGAGGAACTTGAACCCTGTCAGGATTTTCTTTCCTTTTTATCTTTGGTACAGGAGTGCTGAAACTTGTGGTGGTTTGTTCAGATTGCAGGTGTACTGGTTGGTCCTGGAGGCTGCTCACCAACAACCCTCCGCAGGGTTTGCTAAAAAAAAAATTGAAAAGATGAGAGCGCCACACTAGTTCCTAGAGTCCATGAAAGATTTTATTCTGCCACACAAGGCAACGCGTTTCAGGAACTCAACACTCCTCCTTCATCCAGGCATGTAGAATGATAACCATGGGGTGATGGATACCATCCTGGATGGTGAGTTGGAACCTAAGTAGACGTACAGTGGGGAAACCCCAACAGCCCCAAAACATTACTGCTCTAGAGGAGATCTGCATGGAGGATGGGCCAACATACCAGCAACAGTGTGTGCCAACCACGTGAAGACTTACAGGAAACATCTGACCTCTGTCATTGCCAACAAAGGATATATAACAAAGTATTGAGATGAACTTTTCATATTGACCAAATACTTATTTTCCACCAAAATTTGCAAATAAATTCTTTCCAGATCAGCCAATGTGATTGTCTGGATTTTTTTTCTCATTTTGTCTCTCATAGTTGAGGTCTACCTATGATGCCAATTACAGGCCTCTCTCATCTTTTTAAGTGGGAGAACTTGCACAATTGGTGGTGACTAAATACTTTTTTGCCCCACTGTATATGGATCCTGCAGGACCTTGGAAGAAGACCTTGCATCCGCAGTATGCCTGCCCATGCAAGCTGGCCGTGATGTCACCCTGCTCTAGGCCCAGTTTTGGAAGTAAAAACAAAGAAAAAAAGTTTAACTTTTTAAAATATTTTGCTAATATGCAAGAGGGAGGGGGGAGGAAGCAGGAGAGAGGATTTCATAAAAATGAGTTTAAAAAAAGTTTTTCTTTAAGGCTAGGTTCACACCTATGCGTTTGAGTTTTGCGTTTTTGCAGCTTTTTTTATGCGTTTTGGGGATTCTTTTTTTTTTTTTAATTTTTCTTGTTGCTAGGCAGATTTAAAACTCAAAATACATCAAAAGCGCAATACATGCTTTTCTGCAGCGTTTCCATTGAACTCTATAGAACCAAATATGCAACTTTTTGCATTAAAAAAAGTCCATGACCCTTTCCAAAAAACGCACCGGGTGAAAACGCGGAGATGTGAACCTGTCCTATAGGAAATCATGTTAAATGGACTGTACTGCGTTTTTGCAGAAAATGCTTAGGTGTGAACCTGGGGTAATTCTGCTTTTTCTTAGAATGGAATGTTAGAGAATGTTACTTTAACCCAGCAAAAGGCGGCAACCAGAAACTGACGTATTTCTCACGTATTACAAGCATGAGTCCTCATGCACACGGGCTGTTTTTGGCTTTTGATGCTTTTTTCTAGAACCAGTAAACCCCCACAGCATGTTATCCTATGTGTGTCCATCCCCGGCATGTTATCCTATGTGTGTCCATCCCCGGCATGTTATCCTATGTGTGTCCATCCCCGGCATGTTATCCTGTGTGTCCATCCCCGGCATGTTATCCTATGTGTGTCCATCCCCGGCATGTTATCCTGTGTGTCCATCCCCGGCATGTTATCCTATGTGTCCATCCCCGGCATGTTATCCTACGTGTCCATCCCCGGCATGTTATCCTACGTGTCCATCCCCGGCATGTTATCCTATGTGTCCATCCCCGGCATGTTATCCTGTGTGTCCATCCCCGGCATGTTATCCTATGTGTGTCCATCCCCGGCATGTTATCCTATGTGTGTCCATCCCCGGCATGTTATCCTATGTGTGTCCATCCCCGGCATGTTATCCTATGTGTGTCCATCCCCGGCATGTTATCCTATGTGTGTCCATCCCCGGCATGTTATCCTATGTGTCCATCCCTGGCATGTTATCCTGTGTGTCCATCCCTGGCATGTTATCCTATGTGTCCATCCCCGGCATGTTATCATGTTATCCTATGTGTCCATCCCCGGCATGTTATCCTATGTGTGTCCATCCCCGGCATGTTATCCTGTGTGTGTCCATCCCCGGCATGTTATCCTGTGTGTGTCCATCCCCGGCGTGTTATCCTATGTGTGTCCATCCCCGGCGTGTTATCCTATGTGTCCATCCCCGGCGTGTCCATCCCCGGCATGTTATCCTAAGTGTCCATCCCCAGCATGTTATCCTAAGTGTCCATCCCCGGCATGTTATCCTGTGTGCCATCCCTGGCATGTTCTCCTATGTGTCTATCCCCGGCGTGTTATCCTATGTGTGTCCATCCCCGGCATGTTATCCTATGTGTGTCCATCCCCGGCATGTTATCCTATGTGTGTCCATCCCCGGCATGTTATCCTATGTGTGTCCATCCCCGGCATGTTATCCTATGTGTCCATCCCTGGCATGTTATCCTGTGTGTCCATCCCTGGCATGTTATCCTATGTGTCCATCCCCGGCATGTTATCATGTTATCCTATGTGTCCATCCCCGGCATGTTATCCTATGTGTGTCCATCCCCGGCATGTTATCCTGTGTGTGTCCATCCCCGGCATGTTATCCTGTGTGTGTCCATCCCCGGCGTGTTATCCTATGTGTGTCCATCCCCGGCGTGTTATCCTATGTGTCCATCCCCGGCGTGTCCATCCCCGGCATGTTATCCTAAGTGTCCATCCCCAGCATGTTATCCTAAGTGTCCATCCCCGGCATGTTATCCTGTGTGTCCATCCCTGGCATGTTCTCCTATGTGTCTATCCCCGGCGTGTTATCCTATGTGTCCATCCCCGGCATGTTATCCTATGTGCCCATCCCCAGCGTGTTACCCTACGTGTCCATCCCCGGCATGTTATCCTACGTGTCCATCCCCGGCATGTTATCCTATGTGTCCATCCCCGGCGTGTTATCCTACGTGTCCATCCCCGGCATGTTATCCTACGTGTCCATCCCCGGCATGTTATCCTATGTGTCCATCCCCAGCATGTTATTCTATGTGTGTCCATCCCCGGCGTGTTATCCTATGTGTCCATCCCCAGCATGTTATCTTATGTGTCCATCCCCGGCATGTTATCCTATGTGTCCATCCCCGGCATGTTATCCTATGTGTGTCCATCCTGGCATGTTATCCTATGTGTGTCCATCCCCGGCATGTTATCCTATGTGTGTCCATCCCCGGCATGTTATCCCATGTTTGTCCATCCCCGGCATGTTATCCTGTGTGTCCATCCCCGGCATGTTATCCTATGTGTGTCTATCCCCGGCATGTTATCCTATGTGTGTCCATCCCTGGCATGTTATCCTATGTGTCCATCCCCGGCATGTTATCCTGTGTGTCCATCCCTGGCATGTTATCCTATGTGTGTCCATCCCCGGCATGTTATCATGTTATCCTATGTGTCCATCCCCGGCATGTTATCCTATGTGTGTCCATCCCCGGCATGTTATCCTGTGTGTGTCCATCCCCGGCATGTTATCCTGTGTGTCCATCCCCGGCATGTTATCCTATGTGTGTCCATCCCCGGCGTGTTATCCTATGTGTCCATCCCCGGCGTGTCCATCCCCGGCATGTTATCCTATGTGTCCATCCCCGGCATGTTATCCTATGTGTCCATCCCCGGCATGTTATCCTATGTGTCCATCCCCGGCATGTTATCCTATGTGTCCATCTCCGGCATGTTATCCTGTGTGTCCATCCCCGGCATGTTATCCTATGTGTGTCCATCCCCGGCATGTTATCCTGTGTGTGTCCATCCCCGGCATGTTATCCTGTGTGTCCATCCCCGGCGTGTTATCCTATGTGTGTCCATCCCCGGCGTGTCCATCCCCGGCATGTTATCCTGTGTGTCCATCCCCGGCATGTTATCCTGTGTGTCCATCCCCGGCATGTTATCCTGTGTGTCCATCCCCGGCATGTTATCCTGTGTGTCCATGCCTGGCGTGTTATCCTATGTGCCCATCCCCAGCGTGTTACCCTACGTGTCCATCCCCGGCATGTTATCCTACGTGTCCATCCCCGGCATGTTATCCTACGTGTCCATCCCCGGCATGTTATCCTACGTGTCCATCCCCAGCATGTTATCTTATGTGTCCATCCCCGGCATGTTATCCTATGTGTCCATCCCCGGCATGTTATCCTATGTGTCCATCCCCGGCATGTTATCCTATGTGTCCATCCCCGGCATGTTATCCTATGTGTGTCCATCCCCGGCATGTTATCCTATGTGTCCATCCCCGGCATGTTATCCTATGTGTCCATCCCCGGCATGTTATCCTATGTGTCCATCCCCGGCATGTTATCCTATGTGTCCATCCCCGGCATGTTATCCTATGTGTCCATCTCCGGCATGTTATCCTGTGTGTCCATCCCCGGCATGTTACCCTATGTGTGTCCATCCCCGGCATGTTATCCTGTGTGTGTCCATCCCCGGCATGTTATCCTGTGTGTGTCCATCCCCGGCATGTTATCCTGTGTGTCCATCCCCGGCGTGTTATCCTATGTGTGTCCATCCCCGGCGTGTCCATCCCCGGCATGTTATCCTGTGTGTCCATCCCCGGCATGTTATCCTGTGTGTCCATCCCCGGCATGTTATCCTGTGTGTCCATGCCTGGCGTGTTATCCTATGTGCCCATCCCCAGCGTGTTACCCTACGTGTCCATCCCCGGCATGTTATCCTACGTGTCCATCCCCGGCATGTTATCCTACGTGTCCATCCCCGGCATGTTATCCTACGTGTCCATCCCCAGCATGTTATCTTATGTGTCCATCCCCGGCATGTTATCCTATGTGTCCATCCCCGGCATGTTATCCTATGTGTCCATCCCCGGCATGTTATCCTATGTGTCCATCCCCGGCATGTTATCCTATGTGTGTCCATCCCCGGCATGTTATCCTATGTGTCCATCCCCGGCATGTTATCCTATGTGTCCATCCCCGGCATGTTATCCTATGTGTCCATCCCCGGCATGTTATCCTATGTGTCCATCCCCGGCATGTTATCCTATGTGTCCATCTCCGGCATGTTATCCTGTGTGTCCATCCCCGGCATGTTATCCTATGTGTGTCCATCCCCGGCATGTTATCCTGTGTGTGTCCATCCCCGGCATGTTATCCTGTGTGTCCATCCCCGGCGTGTTATCCTATGTGTGTCCATCCCCGGCGTGTCCATCCCCGGCATGTTATCCTGTGTGTCCATCCCCGGCATGTTATCCTGTGTGTCCATCCCCGGCATGTTATCCTGTGTGTCCATCCCCGGCATGTTATCCTGTGTGTCCATCCCCGGCATGTTATCCTGTGTGTCCATCCCCGGCATGTTATCCTGTGTGTCCATCCCCGGCGTGTTATCCTGTGTGTCCATGCCTGGCGTGTTATCCTGTGTGTCCATGCCTGGCGTGTTATCCTATGTGCCCATCCCCAGCGTGTTACCCTACGTGTCCATCCCCGGCATGTTATCCTACGTGTCCATCCCCGGCATGTTATCCTACGGGTCCATCCCCGGCATGTTATCCTACGGGTCCATCCCCGGCATGTTATCCTATGTGTCCATCCCCAGCATGTTATTCTATGTGTGTCCATCCCCGGCGTGTTATCCTATGTGTCCATCCCCGGCATGTTATCTTATGTGTCCATCCCCGGCATGTTATCCTATGTGTCCATCCCCGGCATGTTATCCTATGTGTCCATCCCCGGCATGTTATCCTATGTGTCCATCCCCGGCATGTTATCCTATGTGTGTCCATCCCCGGCATGTTATCCTATGTGTCCATCCCCGGCATGTTATCCTATGTGTCCATCCCCGGCATGTTATCCTATGTGTCCATCTCCGGCATGTTATCCTGTGTGTCCATCCCCGGCGTGTTCTCCTATTTGTCCATCCCCGGCGTGTTCTCCTATTTGTCCATCCCCGGCGTGTTATCCTATGTGTCCATCCCTGGCGTGTTCTCCTATGTGTCCATCCCCGGCGTGTTCTCCTATGTGTCCATACCCGGCGTGTTATCCTGTGTGTCCATCCCCGGCATGTTATCCTGTGTGTCCATCCCCGGCATGTTATCCTATGTGTCCATCCCCGGCGTGTTATCCTATGTGTTCATCCCCGGCGTGTTCTCCTATGTGTCCATCCCCGGCATGTTATCCTGTGTGTCCATCCCCGGCATGTTATCCTGTGTGTCCATCCCCGGCGTGTTATCCTGTGTGTCCATCCCCGGCGTGTTATCCTATGTGTCCATCCCCGGCATGTTATCCCACGTGTCCATCCCCGGCATGTTATCCTACGTGTCCATCCCCGGCGTGTTATCCTACGTGTCCATCCCCGGCATGTTATCCTACGTGTCCATCCCCGGCGTGTTATCCTGCGTGTCCATCCCCGGCGTGTTATCCTACGTGTCCCTCCCCGGCGTGTTATTCTATGTGTGTCCATCCCCGGCGTGTTATCCTATGTGTCCATCCCCAGCATGTTATCTTATGTGTCCATCCCCGGCATGTTATCCTATGTGTCCATCCCCAGCATGTTATCCTACGTGTCCATCCCCGGCATGTTCTCCTATGTGTGTCCATCCCCGGCATGTTATCCTATGTGTCCATCCCTGGCGTGTTCTCCTATGTGTCCATCCCCGGCGTGTTATCCTATGTGTCCATCCCCGGCGTGTTATCCTATGTGTCCATCCCCGGCGTGTTCTCCTATGTGTCCATCCCCGGCATGTTATCCTATGTGTGTCCATCCCCGGCATGTTATCCTATGTGTGTCCATCCCCGGCGTGTTATCCTATGTGTTCATCCCCGGCGTGTTCTCCTATGTGTCCATCCCCGGCGTGTTATCCTATGTGTCCATCCCCGGCGTGTTCTCCTATGTGTCCATCCCCGGCATGTTATCCTATGTGTGTCCATCCCCGGCATGTTATCCTATGTGTGTCCATCCCCGGCATGTTATCCTGTGTGTCCATCCCCGGCATGTTATCCTATGTGTCCATCCCCGGCATGTTATCCTGTGTGTCCATCCCCGGCATGTTATCCTGTGTCCATTCCCGGCATGTTATCCTGTGTCCATCCCTGGCATCCATGCACACATAGACTGGAATCAACGTTTTTTGGGTGGAAAAACCCCCCCAGGACTAGTGAGTTTCTAGAGAAGTTTTTTAGCTGTGAAAATGCTCTAATGATGAAAAACACGGCAAAACGTGCTAAATCATGGTAAAAACGCCACAAACCGGTGTTTTGTGATTTTTTTTTGGTTAAAAAAAAAAAACGCAAAAAAAAGCAAACGCAGCTAAACGCAGCAAAACACTAAAGCAAAGATGCTAAAAAAAGCTTAAAAACTCAGTTTTTTAATGTGACTTTAAACAGCTAACATTACCAGCTTTATTAGAACGTCCCGTGTGCATGAGGACTGAGGCCGGCCATCCATGGGTCGAAAATCGACCTAAGAATAATCGGCCGATTTTCGCTCTGTTAGTGGGGTCAATGGCATCGGCCGATTTTCGTGGTTCCTCCCCTTTTCGGTGATCGGGCATGTTGGAAAATTTGTGAAAGACGACCGATTTTCAACTCAATGATGGTCAAATCGACTATCGTTTTTCCGAAAAGAATATGCGCATGTAATATGGGGTAAACTTTATGACTTGGTCGGCCGATTTTCCAAATCAATGATGGCGCCATCGGATTACCGAGCGAACATTTTCAATTTGCGGACGAAAAATCGTTTGGAATTAGAACCATGTATGGCCTGCATTAGAGGTAATATTGGTGAGCTTCGTGTGAGCTTTGCCGCAATTCTGGCAGCGATCCCCAAACGCTCCACAAAACTGACAAATCGCACCACGCTTATCCAGGTGCCATTCATTTTCAACGAGATTATGTCATAATTGTCTCGCAATAAATCATGCAGCGATCGCGCAAACCGCATCATGCTGAGCTTGGTGTTTGCCTCAATTGCAGTGTAATTTATCGCACAACAATCATGGCAAAATCGCACCTGCGTTTAGATGCCACTGAAATTAAATGGCACGTGAACAAGTGTTGTGCGATTTGTCAGTTTTGCAGAGCACTTTGGGATTGCGGGTGGAATCGCGCTGATTCTGCTCGGCGATACAAAACTCCTAGATGTGAACGGAGCCTGAGAGCTCATTTACACAATCTCTGAGTTGACTGTGCATTTCTGCATGCGTATTTGTACAAGTTTTCAGTACATTTGCAGTGCATTTACATGCATTGTTTACTGCATATGTTGTACTTTTGTATGGAATATGTTTTCATTTATTTTAATGTGTGTTTTGTTAACCACTTCAAGTCTGGACAATTTCCAGCTTTCAGCGCTATCACACTTTGAATGACAATTGCGCGGTCATGCAACACTGTACCCATATGAATTTTTTTTGCATTTTTTTGAGACAGATAAAACTTTATTTTGGTGGTATTTATTCACCACTGGGATTTTTATTTTTTTTGCTATATAAATGAAATGTCTAAACATTTTGAAAAAAAGTGTTTTTCTTATAAAATTTTGCAAATAAATAATCTTTCTTCATAAATCTTGGCCAAAATGTATTCAGTTATCTTTTTAGTAAAAAAAAAAAATAACCTAAGTTAGTTTATAACCAAAAATTATAATTTTTCCAAAATTTTTTTACATTTTCATTTTATTTTTTTATATTATTTATGTTTTGTTTTTTTTAACATACTGTCACTATGCTACATAGTGACACTGTACTACTTGTGGGGGGTGATGAAGATTTTTTTTTTTACACTGATTGCTTTTACACCTATAAAGGCTGTAAAAGCAATTATTTCTCCTTCTCTCTGGCTGCATTCTTGCAGCCATTGAGAAATATTGTGTGAGCTGTGATTGGTCACAGCTTGTCACATGGTACAAGGGTGTTGTGTATAGCCTTGTACCATATGATCTCTGTGATCATTCACAGATTTCACACGCAGAAGGCAATGATGTCAGAAGTGACATCTTGCTTACTGCTATTCATGTGATCACTGATTGGCCAATCAGTGATCACTGATTGGCCAATCAGTGATCACATGATCGGGACCTCACACAGAGGTCCTATACAACGATCGGTGTTCCACTGTGTCCAGAGGACACAGCGGGCATTAGATCGCGGTGCCGCGGACTCCCAGGGAGACACGCACAAGCAGGGAGCAGGGAGGCCGTTTACAAATGGCCACCCGCCTCTGCACTGCTCCCGCCCGGCCATTTATATACATGGCCCGGACGGGAAGTGGTTAATAGGTTGCATTTACATGCATTCATGCATGATTGCGGTGCATTTGCACACATTTATGTGCATTTGTGGTGTAGAAGAGCCCAGCATGCTTTATTTTTTCTACAATAAAATTCTAAGTTTCAAAGTCAGAATTCTGAAAATAAAACTTGGGGCCATCCTAAAATTTATTAAACAGAATTCTGAGATTCTGTGTCGGAATTCTGAATTTCAAAGTCAGAATTCTGAGATTAAAAATTAGAATTCTGAAATTAAAACTTGAGATGTAATTAACACTTGATGTAGAAGAGCCCAGAATGCTTTATTTTTTTTTTTAAAGCACTGCAACAGTGTAAATTAGGGCACACATTCATTTTTATTGGCATATGCGTTTGTTCTGCATTTATAAACTCACCTGACTCACCCAATTGTAACTCCAGGAGTGGCACTCATATCCCAATTTGCTGCAAGGAAAAAAAAAGGGTAAGCAAAAAGGTAAGAATAATTTGAGAGACTCTGTATTGTCCTGTACAGAAAAGTCCTGGGTCCCTTGTAAAATTTATTAAACAAAGTCAGAATTCTGAGTCTCAAAGTCAGAATCTCAGATTTCAAACATTTAATCTTAAACTTAAAAACTCAGAATTTTGATTACTACATTTTTGGGATGGCCCCAAGTTTAATTTCAGAATTCTGACTTTGAAACTCAAAATTCTGATTTTTAATCTCAGAATATATGACTTTGAAACTGAGAATTCTGACATCAAATCTCAGAATTCTGTTTATTAAATTTGACGATGGCCTCAAGTTTTAATTTCAGAATTCTAATTTTTAATCTTAGAAATCCAACTTTGAAACTCAGAATTTTGTTTAATAACATTTAGGATGGCGCCAAATTTTAATCTCAGATTTTAATTTTTAATCTCAGAATTCTGACTTTGAATTTCAGAATGTTGTTTAATAAATTTTGGAATGGCCCCAAGTTTTAATTTCAGAATTCTGACTTTTAATCTCAGAATTCTGATTTTGAAATTCAGAACTCCGACACTGAATCTCAGAACTTTGTTTAATAAATTTTAGGATGGCCCCAAGTTTTATTTTCAGAATTCTGACTTTGAAACTCAGAATTTTGTTTAATACATTTTAGGATGGCCCCAAATTTTAATCTCAGAATTCTGACTTTTTTATCTCGCAATTCTGACTTTGAAACTCAGATTTCTGACTTTGATACTCAGAATTTTATTAAATTAATTTTAGGATGACCGCAAGTTTTAATCTCAGAATTCTGGCTTTTCATATCACAGTTCTAACTTTAAAATTCAGAATTTTGTTTAATAAATTTTAGGATGACCCCAAGTTTTAATATCAGAATTCTGACTTTGAAACCCAGAATTCCAACTTTGATACTCAGAATTTTATTTAATTAATTTTAGGATGACTCCAAGTTTTAATATCAGAATTCTGACTTTAAAACTCAGAATTCTGACTTTGAAACTCAGAATTCTGACACTGAATCTCAGAATTTTGTTTAATAAATTTCAGGTTAGCCCCAACTTTTAATCTCAGAATTTTGTTTAATACATTTTAGGATGGACCCGATTTTTAATCTCAGAATTCTGGCTTTTCATCTCACAGTTCTAACTTTGAAAGTCAGAATTTTGTTTAATAAATGTTAGGATTGCTCCAGGGCTCTTCCGTAGTACAGAACAATTTGATTGAAGTTCGTCTTTAAAATATGAACATTTACAACGAAAACACACATGTGCTCCAAATTTTACTCCCAATGGCAAAAACCTGGGATGGATTGAATAATTTATGTCAAGAAACAGCTTTGCCATCAGCTTACTGAGTTCAGAGCAGGTCGATGCTGCTGGGAAGACGGGAAAACGGTGCCAGACCAAAGCTTCACAACAGGAAATGTGTGCATTAAAAACTAATAGGGACCATGACGGCGAAGACATTTCCGGGGACACTTTGCCGATGAAGCATTGGAACACTAGAATCTCATGCTGGCTTTATGTAGGGGATGTGTGAGAAATTATTAGAAAGGAAAAAGGCAGAACCAGGGGCGGACTGACCATTCGGGCACTCAGGCACTGCCCGAGGGCCAGGGGTCAGTAGGGGGCCCCATGAGATGCCTCTCATAGGCTCTTTTGGGTGTGGTTTGAGTGTGGGAAAGGACACAGGGTCCCCATGATCCCCTACTGCTCGGGGGCCCCATGAGTTGTCAATCCGCCCCTGGGCAGAACTGTACTAGCACACTTTTCCTGTACACTTTGCCAGCCAGTTCAGATCTAACACCTGTACGCCCCCTATGGACCAGAACAGTTTTTACATTCCAAATATGGATCTCTTTATAAAGTAATAACTTTGCCATTACTTAAAGGGTAACACCACTTTTGTGGAAAAAATACAGCAAATAAAATGTAAAAAATATATCACATAAAGTGATAAGGGCCGGTTCACACTATAGAAACAAAGTGCAGATGTGTTTTTTTACACGTTTTTGGTGCATTCCAGTGCGTTTTTTATGCATTCCAGTTCATTTTTACCCTCTCTTCTTCTTCAATTTAAATAAGGACATGTGCTTTCCAGTGCGTTTTTGATGCGTTTTACCGCGTTCCAGTACAGTTCTGTCCAGGAAAAATGCAGCCTGTTCTACTTTGTTGTTCTGCAACCGGAACACTCTGGAACTGCGAGCACCGATGTGAACTATGACATTGACAACCCTATCACCTACTTTCTGGGCGTTTTGGCTGCAGAAAAAAAAGCAACCAAAACGCATGGAGTGTGAACTGGCCCTTAACCCCTTCACGGCGGCGCCTCCCGGCCCTTTAAGAGTTTCAGAAGCCGGGAGGCGTGTCGGGTGGGGTTTAGGGATCATGTGACCGCCGTGATGCGACGTCACGGCGGTCACATGATCGGGAAAGGTTCCCGATCGAAAGAGGAGACCGGGACCTTTCCATGAGTAACGGACATGTGTGCTGGGAGCGCGCAGGGCGCGTGCTCTCGGCAAATATGTTTTTCTTAATAGAACGCAAATGTGCGGCCGCTCGGCGTCTAAGCCCAGTCGCCAGGAGGCCGCACATTTGCGTTCGGCCGGCGTGAAGAGGTTAAGGGGAAAAGGGGAAGAGGGAGTTAATTATGGCTGATTAAAGTTAAATAGGAACACATTTTATTTGAAAAAAAATATTTTTTACTTGTTAAGTTGTTTTAAGCTCACCCATTTGATCTGAAACAGAGTAGAAACAAAAGTAACCATTTGACTTTGTTTGGCTTTATCTCATATATGAAATTAAATAATAGTGCAGCGCAAGGGCAGACTGACAACTCATGGGGCCCCCAGGCAATAGGGGATCATGGGGCCCCTGTGTCCTTGCCCAAACTCAAAAAAACCTATGAAAAAGGTACCAGGGGCATCTCATGGGGCCCCCTACTGACCCTCGGGGAGTGCCTGAGTTTTCAAATGGTCAGTCTGCCTCTGGTGTAGCACAACAAAAGCAACTGAGTGAAGAGCAAATATTGCATGCAAATTTCTTATACAAATAACCATTAGCAGCAAAGTGCAAGTGTCCAAGTCTACACAGGAGACCAGACCACCAACATGAGTGGATAGATCAGGATGTGTCAAAATACACAAAGGTGCTTGCATCCATCACCATATACAATTGTGGCTGCTCACCTTAAACACATGACACCTGAACTAATAGGATAGTCATACAGTTGTAAGAAAAAGTATGTGAACCCCTTGGGATTACGTGGAGTTTTGCATGAATTGGGCATAAAATGTGCTCTGAACGTCATCTAAGTCACAACAATAGAAGAAGAACACAGTCTGCTGAACATAATACTACACAAACATTAGATGTTGCCATGGTTTAATTGCACATAACATGTAAACATTCACAGTGCAGGGAGGAAAAAGTATGTGAGGCCCTAGCTTAATGACTTCTCCCAGAGCTAATTGGAGCCAGGAGTGAGCCAACCTTGACTCCAATCAGTGTGATGATATTGGATGTGTTGCTGACAGCTGTCCTGCCCTTAAAAAACACACACCTGTTTTGGGTTTACTGGTTTCAAGAAGCACTGTCTGATGTGAACCATGCCTCACAGAAAAGAGCTCTCAGAAGACCTACGATCAAGAATTGACTTGCATGAAGCTGGAAAGGGTTACAAAAGTATCTCCAAAAGCCTTGATGTTCATGTGGCCACGGTAAGACAGACTGTCTACAAATGGAGAAAGTTTAGCACTGTTGCTACTCTCCCTAGGCGTGGTCGTCCTGTAAAAATGACTGCAAGAGCACAGCGCAGAATGCTGCATGAGGTAAAGAAGAATCCCAGAGTGTCAGCTAAAGACCTACAGAAATCTCTGGCACATGCTAACATTTATGTTGACACGTCTACAATAAGGAAAACATTAAACAAGAATGGAGTACATGGGAGGACACCACGGAGGAAGCCATTGCTGTCCAAAAAGAATATTGCAGCACGTTTGAAGTTTGCAAAAGAGCACCTGGATGTTCCACAGCACTACTGGCAAAATATACTGTGGACAGATGAAACCAAGATTGAGTTGTTTGGGAAGAACACACAACACTATGTGTGGAGAAAAAAAGGCACAGCACACCAACATCAAAACCTCATCCCCACTGTAAAACATGGCGGAGGGAGCATCATGGTTTGGGGCTGCTTTGCTGCCTCAGGGCCTGGACGGATTGTTGTCATTGATGGGAAAATGAATTCCAGAGTTTATCAAGACATTTTGCAGGAAAACATATGACCATCTATCCGCCAACTGAAGCTCCGCAGAGGATGGGTGATGCAACAGGACAATGACCCAAAGCATACAAGTAATTCAACAAAACAATGGCTGCAACAGCACAGAATACGCCTTCTGGAGTGGCCCAGTCAGAGTCCTGACCTCAACCCGATTGAAATGCTGTGGCATGACCTTAAGAGAGCGATTCACACCAGACATCCCAAGAATATTGCTACACTGAAACAGTTTTGTGAAGAGGAGTGGTCCAAAATGACTCCAGATCGTTGTGCAGGTCTGATCTGCAACTACAGTAAACGTTTGGTTGAGGTTATTGCTGCCAAAGGAGGGTCAACCAGTTATTAAGTCCAAAGGTTCACATACTTTTTCCTCCCTGCACTGTGAATGTTTACATGTCATGTGCAATTAAACCATGGCAACATCTAATGTTTGTGTAGTATTATGTTCAGCAAACTGTGTTCTTCTATTGTTGTGACTTAGATGACGTTCAGAGCACAATATATTTGGGAAGAATATTTTTTAAATATATTTCTAATATATTTTTCTTCTATGTGGGTAGGAAAAAACCTGAAAAAGTAAACTAATGCAGACACCGGATCAAAGGACTGGGCAGCTTTAATATATTATTATTTTTTTCCTACCTTTATATACGCTTTAACTGAACTAAGTGGAATCACTTATAGAAATAATCTGAAATCCTATGGCACTGCAAGAATCTGGAGATGACCCTTTATCCTTATGTGACACCATCCTTCTTGTGTGCTGCTCACTGGAATTGCAGCTGTTTTCTGTTTTCCATCCTACGCTGGACCAGGTGGTGCGAGGCTTGATGGCACGTCAGTACGAAACGCTGTGGAATGACTTCATTTTCCGACAACTTCCTTTGGAGAGCCACACTTGTTACAAGGTCAAACACACAAAGTAGACAAGTGTTGGATAAAAGGCTTTTGCACGACCTTCGGGTTCGCTTTGCCAAAAATACTCATGCAGGTGCAACACGTTGAATGTTTTGGGGCCTGGGGATTTGCTTTATTTGCGTTCTCCAAATGTTCTTTCAACTAATTATGATGTATATTGAAAGATGGAGATGTCTACTGAAAGAGTTTTTATTTTTTATATCGGCCCAGACAAGATGTGTTCACTTCAAATATCCAATCAGGATGTGCGCTCATTTCCTGTGCCTTCTAGTCGGTGCAACTTTCAGCATGGTGGCAACAGTGGCAAGCCCTATATTTGGTGGGGAGTATTGGACAATAGTCTGAGAAGCCTTGTATGGTACGGCCACATGATGTCACATACCTGTATGAGGAGCTCGTGATGACCTCTTGCGCAATTCCCATCTGGATGTAACATCCTCCTAGTGTAGGATGCTAGGTAAATTTAGTTTATGGCTCCTTCTGCAATCGAGGGAGCAGAGATTGAAGACTTAAGTCTGTTCAGGGTTTAACAGGCTGGGAGTTTGATGGCTTCCCCCTTCCTCTAGAAGACGTTTCTAGAACTTAGCGAGGGACAATTCAAATATCCAGCCTGAATACTGATCAGAGCCTACCCAATCTCTGGGGAGGTGTACTCAGATGGTGGCTATGAAGCTGATAAATAGTCTGAAGCCCTGGAAAGATTGTTTTCCTCAGCAAGGATTGTTCTCAGCCTTTCGAAGGGGTTGTTGCCCCTCTGAGGCAAGCCTCGGATTGTGATGTTGTTCTTTGAGGTCTCGGGGCTGGAGACCTGGAAGAAACCTGGAATTGGTTGCAGGACTTCAACAAAAGGATTCGGTCTCACTGGAAGGTGTCCGTGTGCATTTGGAATACAAGTGCCAGATGTTGCTCTGAGTGAGACAGCTCTATTAGGGTCTCAGATACTGACCATTCCCCTGTCCTCGGAGGTACAGGGAGACCTGGCATTCCTGCCAGTACCTTGCATGGCCACAGAAATGCACGCTGGCGAAAATCTATGCTCATTGGCGCACGGACACGAGCCAGAACACACATGCACACTGGCGCATAGTTATGCACGCATTAGACCAGTTTGGCGCCAGATGGCCCTTATACGGAAGCCCATCACTCCCTCAAATTGCTGGTTGATCTCAGGCTCCCCAGTACCTTTGTCTCTGTTTCTTTGATACTGTGATCTGCTGTTACCGATTTGGCTTGTTCCTGGACCTGTCTTCTCTGCCTGACTCCTGATCTGACCCTGGCTTGGCTAACAGATACTGGCACCTGCTCTCCTGATCTGACCCGGCTTGGCTAATAGATATTTGCACCTGCTCTCCTGATCTGACCTGGCTTGACTAATAGATATAATATTCTCACTTGCTCTTCTGTGTATGACCCCAGCTATCCTATTGACTACGTCTGCTCCAATCTCCACTCGGCATCCGACCTTGGCTTTGAACTGACTACTCTGTGGTCCTCTGTTACCCTGAAGGCCTGCATACCTCTCATGGGCGCCACCTGTTTGCAGGCACTATTCTAGTGCATCAGCTATGCTCCTGGGTATACCTCTGACAAGCACTCCTACAGATGACCCGTGCTACTTTGGGCCTGACTCCTTCGGTCCCATATTCAGGGGAGTCTGGAAATTACCTGCAAGGGAAGCCCTCTCTCCATTGGCCTCTAACACCAGGTACGTGAAGCAGTGTCCTGGAGTGGGAGCTTTCTGAGTACCCTCCTGTACTATGCAGTGTTCCTGAAGTTGCACTTGGCACCTACAGCTGAACAATTGTGCAAGGTAACCAGGTACCTAAGAGAGTTGCCCCATGGTCCCCAGATGGGAGGCTTTAAGACTGTTCAGCAAGATACCTCATGGTCCCCAGCTGTGAGAGTTTAGACTGTCCTCTCATTGATATTGCCAGCTGTTTTGGAGTATCCCATGCCTCAGGTCCTCTCCTGATACAAATTATGCAAGCAATAAATCACAAAAGAGAAACCCTTAGACCATTTATTGTAGCTGGAATAAATGGACTGTTGCTTGGGTGACTGGCAGCCTCCGTACTGTTTGGGAAAGAACCAGTTAAATTTAGCTGCCCTTGGGGGGGGGGGGGGTAGCGCTACAATAGCCCTCTTGAAAGTTGAGACAGGGACTGCTAGGGCAAAGGAAGGGTGCAGATGTCAGTGAGCTGGAACTGCAGACTTGAATTTGGAAACGGTGGTGTCAGGAAAGCAGCAGCACAGCACTGAGGGCATCCGGACTTCACACAGACCAGTAGAGAGCAGAGCCAAATAACAAACTGAGTTCAGTAATAGTCTGGCAAAAGAACACCAAATCATGACCAGGATCAATGGCAGCATCGAGGACGTTGACAAGCGGGATCAAGATTGGGGGGATAAGAAGAAGTTGGCAACGTGCAGGTAACGAGGGTACAGAATCGATAGGCAAAATCTTGTTCAAGAGTCAAGACCGAGGTTGATAACACAGGCAGACAGCAAACATAAACAGGCAGGAGTAATTCAGAGGCAGGTCAGATGAAAGCGGGGTCAATACCAGGCAGCATTCAGGATCAAGGATACCAGAGATACAAGTTGAAAGACCATCCAGCAATTATTCCATGCAGGGCTCAGGTTTAAATAGTCCACTAGATGCCAGTATTTGTGGTAGACCAGCCTGTGCATCCACTTGCCCGCCGTTGTGCACGCTTTCACGTCTAGGCTCCCATGCCCAATGTATGTGCACACTTATATGAAAATTCGCACGATCTATCTGATGGCTGACACGAGGTTCCTGACACATGTACTGCTGTCTTCCAGTAGCACATCTATGCTTACCTGATGTTCTCCTGGTCTCTTCTCTATAGTAAATCTATTCTGATCAAGATGCAGGATGAAGTTATTTGTTACATCGCCAAAATCCGCACGTTCCTAACTCCAGAAACCACTAAACAGCTCATCCACTCCCTCATCATATCACGACTCGACTACTGCAACTCCCTCCTCACTGGCCTGCCTCACCGCTGGCTATCCCCGCTTCAGTCCATCCTGAATACGGCTGCCAGACTCATTCACCTTTCCAACCGCTCCGTTTCCGCCACCCCCCTCTGCCAATCCCTCCACTGGCTTCCGATTGCGCAACGGATCAAATTCAAAATCCTAACGCTGACGTACAAAGCTGTCCACCATACTGCCCCGAACTACATCACTGACCTAATATCCAAGTACCGCCCAACACGCACACTCCGCTCCTCACAAGACCTCCTTCTCTCTAGTTCCCTGATCTCCTCCTCCCATGCCCGCCTCCAGGACTTCTCCAGGGTGTCACCTATCCTCTGGAACTCCCTGCCCCAACCCATCAGATTATCACCTACTCTCCTCTCCTTTAGGCGCACCCTGAAAACCCATCTCTTCAGGGAAGCCTACCCCGCCCCCTGCTAACTTGCCGACCTCCTCCACTCTTCCTACCACTCCATCCCCCACAGCTATCTCCTCCTGTACCACCATCCCCTCCCTCCTAGATTGTAAGCTCGAAAGAGCAGGGCCCTCGATCCCCTCATGTTTTGCATTGTATTGGTATTGTTCTGTCACATGTTCTGTCCCCCTTTGTAATGTACAGCGCTGAGCGAACTATTGGCGCTTTATAAATACTGTATCATAATAATAATAATAATTTGCAATGGGGGGGAGTGCAATTTACCTATTGGTGTTTTAGCCTTAGGTGTCTGCAGGAGAGTAAGAAGCAAGATATTGGCTGGAGAAGAGCACACTAATCTTGCAAATGGAAAGTGCAAAGGCATGGCCTAAATAGGAAGTTTGGGAAGGAGCAAGGAGTTCAAGGTTCACTAGAAAGAGGATAGAAAGTAAGTTTGTCCAAGGGAACAGGAAGGGAGATGTCTAGCATCTCAGGTGGCTCAGCAAGAACAGCTACTACCAGATGCAGTAGAAGTCCTGTGTTCATATCCAGATCCTGACAATAGGATTCCCAGGTGGACTGAAATTTCACTTTATGCCAGCTTTTCAAACCTTTTTACATGGAGGAACCCTTGAAATATCTTTCTGGTCTAAAGGAATCCCTGCTAGTAATATTAAATCAACGGTTTGCAGTACATTAGTGTGATAGTCACTTAGAAGAATGATCTCTACATTTATGGTCATTGGAAAAATTAATTCCCTTATGGATAGCCAAAAAGTTCATTGTTGATAGAAGTTACTCATCTGAGAAGCAGAAGTTGCTCATTACTCAAGGAACTCCTAGAAATCTTTTGAGGAGCTCTAGGGTTCCATGGGACTATGTTTGAAAAAGGCTTCTTTATGCTGTTGATCTTATTTCTGTTTCAATAGATTTGTTATAATATTCCAGGAAAGGGTATATCAACTGTCATGCCCACGCAGGGACCATTTGTCATCAGACAGCTTACAGTATAGTTCATTAAAACTGGCAAAGTGACAATAACATATTAAGTTTTGACATGGAAGAAGGAGGCATTGCATGGTTTCTTGGCCATCAGGGGTCTTTCACACATGTTGAGAAGAGAATGTGAAGTGGAAAGTATAGATGAAAGATAGGATGGATGAGAGGAGGAGTGGGTTCCAGGAAATGGGGAGACGGGGAGACAGCATGTTGTTGGAAAAGAGTTGCCCCCAGGGGCTTAAGGAGTGGGATGACAGATTGTTTTCACAAGTAGCTGAGGCTGGATGAATTTCGAGTGGGAAGTGCAAATTGTTGCCAAGGTTCCCAGATTTTGAGAAATTTCAGTTGGGAGTCATTGACTACTCTGATTAATTTCTCATTAATTAGAAATGTGTTCATGCGCTCTTTCACCTCTTGTAGGTTTACTGTTCTTTTTCCAAGCTTTGGTCACAGTTCGCTTGGCAGCCAGAAACAGGAACGTGGCCAACTTTTGTTGGGTTGAGGTCAAGCCAAGGATTATGAGGTGGAGAAGAACTAGTTAGGGGTCTTTAGGGACACTGGTGAACAAAAGCATTTATATTAGAGTGAAGACTCTTGACCAAAATCTAAACCAGGTTTGGACAGGATCATCAGGTAAGCTGAACATTACTTTTATTATCACAACCTCAGAAACATCTATCACTCTATGGGTTGGCTTTCACAATTTGTGCTGGGACCCAGCACCACCTCAGTAAGACCATGTAAGCTGATTCCATTATCAGTGTATTGAAGGAGAATTTAGCTACTTTGGACAGATCCTTTTTCCAATCCTCAGTTTTAAAGGTGTAATGCTCTCTAGCCTAGATAGGTAGGATTTTTGTTAGTTAGAAGCTGAGCAGCAGCATGGGGATGAGTCAGCCTGGGGAGTGAGGTAGTGAGGTTACCTCAGTACAGGTTAGGAGGCTCTAACAGGTCAGGGATTCTGGTGCCCTCCGACCTCTTCAGAAATCTGAGAGCTTTCTGGAGGAGGGGTGAAGGAGGGGAGGAGGCCCAGATCGGCATGTTTGAGGGACCATGGCCAGTCCCCTGGCAGGAGGCTGGGTATGTGACCAGGGCAAACCTCAAATGTGGCTGAGACTGGGGGGAGGTGTGCAGTATTGGGTGGAAGATAGATTGAGAAAGGTTGGAGTGTGAAACCTCGAAGGAAAAGAAAAGTTCAACATGTAAAGGTTCTGGGCAGGGGCGGACTGACAACTCATGGGGCCCCCGGGCAATAGGGGATCATGGGGCCCCTGTGTCCTTTCCCAAACTCAAAAAAAGCCTATGAAAAAGGTACCAGGGGCATCTCATGGGGCCCCCTACTGACCCTGGGCCCTCAAGCAGTGCCCGAGTTTCCAAATGGTCAGTCCGCCCCTGGTTCTGGGGTTGTCTAGACTTGGGGAGAAAAAAGAGCACTATTTGAGATTGGTAGTACTGGCAATGAAAGCCGTTTGCTCAAGAATTGCACTGACTTCCAGATTTTGAGGCTGTGAAGCATCTACTGGTGATCTGTCAGAATTCAAGATCTCCAGGAAAATCCACAGAGGAGTGTCCTGTTTAGTGTGCACTAACGAAAGCTGACTTATTTTCATATTTTATAGTATTGTAAACACCAAGGCCTCCCCGAAGTTTGTGTGTATAAAGTATAGCGTGTGACATTTTAGGCCTTTTATGTGCCCAGATAAACCAATGGATTTTCTTATGGAGAAGGTAGAGATAATGGGGAGAAAGTGGTAGAGGGAGTGGGAAAGGAAAGAGCATCAAGAACTTCATGAGCAGTGTGATTCCTAACAGGATTGGTCATGCACAGGAATGAAGACTTCAGTGGAGTGCCACCAACCAGGCATATAGTTGTTTTGGATTGTGTAAGATTTGTAAGAGAGGGAGGGTTGTAGGATGGTCTAATCCTTTTTTTTTTATATTGATATGTGAGGGGTTAAATAGAAACATGGCAGTAGGTAAGGATGTCTGGAGCTACCTCTGACAAGATTGATGACCTTGGGAAAGTTTATGGAGTTGCATAGATGTAGGGGTTAACAAAACTAGGACATTCGAGACATACAACAGAAATTCAAGTAACATTCGAAGCAGAATCGGCCTTGTGAGTCTCCAACATGGTGAGAGAAGTGGAGACTAGCATTGAGCTTAGTCCTTGGGTGCAAATTGAAGAGCTTTGGAAACCATAATGGTTGCACATGGAAGTCAGGTTGTAGAGTTGTTCAGAGGCCAATGTCTCCATAAAGTGGTCAACAATTGAACAGCGTTTAAAACAGAGGACAATGTTAGTCTTATACTAGTGGGCTCCCATATGAGTATATCAATCTGCAGTTACTGTAATAGGTAAGATGAGCTAGACTGAGTTTACCCATCCTGTCAATTGACAGTGATCTGAGCTTGATGAACCAGTGTGGAGGTGGCATAGAGGATCCTTGTAGTTTGAGGCGGTTTCCCACAGTGGTTTCAGGCGCTGTGGTTGAGGTCTTGGAAAGGGTCCCATGACTTGGTTTCTTTGGGATTCGGTGCAGAGAAGTAGTTGCAGAGAATCCAAATTGTCTTTGGTTTCTTCTGATGTGGTGACTGAGTGGATCTGGCAAATGAAAATCAGTTTAGAAGGCAAAACCTATTTGCATTTAATCATGTTTCAGGGAAGTATCGTGGTAAAGGATTTCATCTGTTGGACTGTGGTTGGTGACATATCCGCAAACAATTGATTCTGGGGATCCTGAAATTACAGATCTGGGTTGTCAGCGGAAGCTTAGAGTAATGCTACTTTTGTGTGATAGATTGTAAATTTAATGATGATATCATACAGAGGGCCCTCTGGTTCTCTGAAGCACGAAGCCTTGTGGATCTGGTCGAACTATAACTGCTCTATGCGGATAGACAGGGCTAGTTCCTAGAACAAAGTGGTGGTGGTATCATTAAAATCAATAATGGGCTCTGGAAGCCATGTATACTGAAACTTCCCCTTCGTTGTAGGTTTTAGTAATCTTTGAGTCACAGAGAAGCCTGGTCAAATTAATTTCTTAGGACATCCAGCTCCTGTTCTTTGCTGTCGATGGCCATGGGGCTTCACCTCTGCTGCTCTCTAGAGTGTCAGAGCAATTGCCCATCTCCCTAATCTTCCTTATGAGATAAGTGGTGAGTTTATTGGTGGCTGTTTCAAATTTTCTCTGCAGAATGGATTTAAATGTATCCAGGTGTGCTGCATTTTGTGGTGAGGGTGTAAGTGGAGCCTTGCTAAGGTATCTGCTTAGGAAGGAATGCGCACAGGCATCACCAAAGTAGAGACTTTATAGTTGTAGGTAATCAAGTAAGAACGGCCATGATGGTTGATTAAATGGCACACTGTGTTACAAGACAGTCCGGAACAGCTCTGAATATGGTTTTACACTGTACCGTTACCGGAGGACGGCCTCTGCTGCAGTAGGCTATAGAACCACACAGCACTGACCAACTAGATAGGATCCACGCAGGGGCGGACTGACCATTTGGAAACTCAGGCACTACCCGAGGGCCCAGGGTCAGTAGGGGGCCCCATGAGATGCCCCTGGTACCTTTTTTATAGGCTTTTTTGAGCTTGGGCAAGGACACAGGGGCCCCATGATCCCCTATTGAGGGCCTGGGGTCAGTAGGGGGCTCCATGAGATGGCCATGGTACCTTTTTCATAGACTTTTTTGAGTTTGGGCAAGGACACAGGGGCCCCATAATCCCCTATTGTCCGGGGGCCCCATGAATTGTCAGTCCGCCCCTGGATCCACGGGAGGTTCTCTGGTGCCACACACAGCATCCCTTACACTGTCCCTACTTGCCAAGAACCTTTCTCTGCAATAAAAACACTGTCCATGACCAACGGGTTCCTCTACTTAACCAGTCAGTCGCTGGAAACATGTCTAAAGGCCCCATTGTTAAAATGGCCGCCTCAAGCCTCGCAGAAACTCAGCATCAAATCAGATACCTGAGAGAAAGCTCAGAGAGTCTCCAAAGGGACATTTCTCTTAACAGACCTCCCTTTTCTTATAGCACTGGCATAGTGCCACCCACAGGAACACTAAGCACCTGCACCTGCCTACAAGGGAGCTGCTGGGGGCATGTAGGCAGGTACAGTAAGCTAGTCTGCCACTAGGTGGCTCTCTTCCAGAATAGTGTCTGGTTACAGAAGACAGTGCCAGCAGGTGATAGGTCCTCTTTAAATAGAGCCCTCCTGTAGTGATGTCATGGGTAGGTCAGTGCCCGGGTATATGCCAGGTTATGGCATGGGAGCCAAGCCCCCCACATCAGCACAAATATAACCAGCATGTGTAGGTCCTCCACAGGGGTGCGGTAGACCTGCACTCAAAAGAGACGGTTGTAGATCTTCTGACCCCTACGGAGGTGGGGGGCTAGGGCAGATTGCAAGTGGCCCTTTAGACCAGACCACGATTTCCCTGAGTGAGGCTATTCCCCTGGAGGAGTGTACATGTGGAGGTGGTGACTGCACAAATCCTATCTCAGTGAGTACTAATGACCCTGGGTGGAAGGAGAGACTGTTAAGGGAAGATGGTTGCTGAAGTGCTGCGTATGCTTTCACATATCACTGCTGCAGACCATCCTCTTAATGTGATTTACAATATCAAGAGACTCCGGAGTGTACATTATGTGCTTGTGATGTGGCTGTTTTCATAGTACCACCAGTAAGGTGCAGCACCCCTAACTTATGTGTGGACCAGGGGCGGACTGACAACTCATGGGGCCCCCGGGCAATAGGGGATCATGGGACCCCTGTGTCCTTGCCCAAACTCAAAAAAGCCTATGAAAAAGGTACCAGAGGCATCTCATGGGGCCCCCTACTGACCCTGGGCCCTCCGGCAGTGCCCGAATTTCCAAATGGTCAGTCCGCCCCTGGTGTGGACATTCCTTCCTTGGGATGTAAAGGTCAATTGCAGAGAATGTCGTGTGGAGGTCTCTAGCATGGAGTTGGGCACGATATGACAGAGGGTTCAACCTCACCAGGAGAGACAGTGTTCTAGAAAAGACAGGAGCAAGGCTTTTGATGCCAATTTCAGCCAATAGCAGAACTCCTCTCACAGGCATGGTACTTGAGGCCGGTGTTCCAGAAATGATATTGGAAGTGTAGGCCATGCCCCAAGCAGGACTTCTGTTCTGAGAGCTACAATTACATACCACCAGTGATTTTTCACCCATAACCAAGTGGAAGATGTCAGAAAGCAGCAGTGTGGGGTTTGGGAGGACAATCAAGTCTCCAAGTTGCCTTTCAGCTGGCTGATATTCCTGGTTGACAAGGAACGAGGTTAATGCGGGTCACTTTCCCTCCACTGCTCATGAGCGCCCCACCCCCGATCCTATTTTCTACACAAATTTGCCAATTCTCCCTCTGTTGGCTCCCAGTTATGTTACACGGATCATTCGTAAATGACACTCAACATAAATTCGGTTACATTGTAACTCTCCTGGATATTGCATCGAGCCATCCCACAGTCAAACCCTGGCTGTGATTTGCCTCTAATAACATTTCTGGTTTTGGCCGTGGTGCCAACAAATAAAAAAAAGTGTATTCGATGGCAGATTTTTCTTTGCGCACCTGCAGCCGGAGGAAATGCGGTGACAGATTTGGGTATGGATAGTGAGAAATAATTGATAGCGGCATGCTATAACAGAGAATGGAAAGGATTTCCTTAGAGAGACAACACACGCAATGTAGTAATTAATCTGATAAATTACCGCGAGTGAAAGTTTATTTAGGAAGAAGAAGGTTTTGAGGGAAGTCGGTTCCCATGAAAATTTGTATTATAGCCACTCTGACAAATGATCAGATATAAAAAAACTTCCATTTAATCTGTAAATACAGGAAACTTGCTAGGCTCACTTTTAACCTTCTATTTACGTAATTACTGCAGTTCTTTGTTTTATAATAAAGCAGATCTAAATCCAATCTAAAATTGCATATAACCTTTGAAGTAGAATGATGCCCCCGCCATTACAAAAAAAAAATGTATATGTTGTAGCACTTCATTAGAAAGGCATCTGCGCTTACAGTTTTCTCTTAGTTACACCAATATCTGTTGATCCTGCCAGTGAAGTCTGTAGCAATCATGCACACAGAGATGGATGCGAACCTCCATTTTGGCAAAGGCCTCCATCTTGTATCATTTCTACTCCCAAATCAGCTTCCCTCCAAATCCCCCCTCCCTCTCTGTTGAGTGACATGTGGTCTGTATGATGCAGAGATCACAGGCAATCAGGCTCAGCGGGAAAGCTCCAGGGCTATAAATCCCACACTAGCTGGTGCCCGAGTGTCTGTTAGCTTCTCAATCTGAGATATCGTAAAGCCATAAACCAAGTTCTTCATTGAGCTTCAAAGACATTCCAGATAAGCCGTAAAACAGACTCACATTTAAAATCCACTTTCCCCTATAATTTTATATCTGGAGATATGGAAGACTTACATAAAAAACAAGCATATAATCAGATTGATCACTTTAATACACGTCGCCTGATATATTACAGCCCCTAGCTGGAATCTACAGGAGAGCAGAAAATGATATCTCCTTAATCGCCCCAAGCAGGTATGTCATATTTTATATCTAGATGTTCAGCATATGCTTCTGCATATTAATCTACTAGTGGCTAGGCTGCTAAATGCACCGAGGGTAAGTTATGGGTCATGATAGAAGCTGGGAGGGATTTTGGTTCTAGCTGGGGTCTCCGCCTACAGCACCCTCCCCAAATGAGGCGATTGGTTCTCTGCTTCAGGGAGACACCCTGCTGAGTTCCTAGAAAAGCTGTTATGCTTGGGGCAGAAGGCTAAGCTAAGTGGAGCTGAGTTGAAGTTGAAGAATTCTCCCTTTTAACATCGGAACCAACTTGGGAGACGGCCCTTTTGCTCTGAAACTTGAAAGCTGCTTAATGCAGGACTTTTGGCAAGTACTTTATCTCTCTAAACTTCTTCCTGTTATCTCTTTGCTGTGTTATTTTTCTCTGTATATTTATATATATACACATTGGCTACATCTTTTTCTGTAAATATTTTTATTGCACCCTTTTGACCTTTTAGTAATAAATCTTACTTTCTGAAAGCGTTGAACTGTTTCTAAAGCTCTTTAATGCAAACTAAGAATCCCGCCTCTGAAGAGCGCTACTGTGTGTTTTAAAACGTCTGCATATATCTGTCTGCGGTGACATTATGTATACAAACGATTATTCAAACATCCTAGTGTTATTGCTAATATTGCCAAGTTTCCTCTTTCTCTGTTCAAAAAGGAGGTGGTGACAGTGTGAAGGGTTAATTGCGTAATTAAACTGACCCAGTAACAATTGCTCCCAGGCTGAAGGTACACATATTGTGGTCCATTAGCTGGAAAATCTTTGTGCAGGGTGCAGCTGGGCGTGGCATTGCTACGCACGTGACAGCGTGCTTTTAGATTGGCTAGTCCTTCAGTCATGAGTTTGGTGAGAAGGGCTGGGGTCTGACGCTGTGATCGTCACAAAGTCCACCCAATGCAGCTTCCTGTGATGGGGTGGCAACAATGCTACACTGCTTCTGAATTTAGAGCAGAGCTGTCACCATCATGTAGGCTGTGTCTGCTTGTACTTCAGTGAGATGGGTGGCAGGGGGCGTAGCAATCAGCATTGTCGCTGCTGATTCACGAACCTGAAGCTTTGTCAATCAGTACCTCATTGGCCTACCTAATCGTAGGCTATCCCCTCTTCAGTCTACCATGCTGCTGCCAGACTCATCCACCTTACTAACCGTTCCATATCTGCCACCCCTCTCTGCCAATCCCTCCACTGACCTCCACTTAGTGTCCTCCATCCCTCTCTGCCAATCCCTCTACTGACCTTCACTCAGTGTCCTCCACCCCGATCTGCCTCTCCTCCACTGACCTCCACTCAGTGTCCTCCATCCCTCTCTGCCAATCCCTCCACTGTGCTCCACTCATGGTCCTCCACCCCTCTCTGCCAATCCCTCCACTGACCTCCACTCAGTATCCTCCATCCCTCTCTGCCAATCCCTCCACTGACCTCCACCCAGTGTCCTCCACCCCTCTCTGCCAATCCCCCCAGTGACCTCCACTCAGTGTCCTCCGTCCCTCTCTGCCAATCCCTCCACTGACCTCCACTCAGTGTTCTCCATCTCTCTCTGCCAATCCCTCCACTGACCTCCACTCAGTGTCTTCCATCCCTCTCTGCCAATCCCTCCACTGACCTCCACTCAGTGTTCTCCATCTCTCTCTGCCAATCCCTCCACTGACCTCCACTCAGTGTCCTCCATCCCTCTCTGCCAATCCCTCCACTGACCTCCACTCAGTGTCCTCCATCCCTCTCTGCCAATCCCTCCACTGACCTCCACTCAGTGTCCTCCATCCCTCTCTGCCAATCCCTCCATTGGCTTCCCATTGCCCAATGAATAAAATTCAAAACATTAACAAAATCCATTTATAGCTCTGCCCCAAATGACCTCACCAATCTTGTCTCCAAATATCACCCAAACTGTCCTCTCTGCTCCTCCCACAACCTCCTGCTCTCTAGCTCCCTTGTCTCCTCCTCCCATGCTCGTCTCCAGGACTTCTCCAGAGCCTCCCCCATCCTCTGGAAATCTCTACCCCAATTTATCAGACTATCACCTACTCTGCCCAATTTAAGGCAATCTCTGAAAACCTATCTCTTCAGGGAAGCCTATCCTGCCCTCAGCTAATAATGGAATCTTCTATTCCTCCTACCAGTCCATCCCCCACAGTTATTACCTTTTGCACCTCTAGCCCCTCCCTCCTAGATTGTAAGCTCCAAGGATCAGGGCCCTCCTAACCCTCTTGTATTGAACTGTATCTTTGCTGTATTGTCTCCCTTTATATTGTAAAGCGCTGAGCAAACTGTTGGTGCTATATAAATCCTATAAATATTTGCCACTAGAGGGGTATAATGGATCTTACTAAAAAGTCCACCAATCTAAAAAGTACATCAATAAAGTCCAACTGGTAAGGGAAGGAGGGAGGGGAGGGAGGGGAGAGAGGGGGGAACAGGCTGTAAGTGTTCCCAAAAGGCAGTGGACAACGGGCAGCAGCATCAGTGGCAGCACCCTCAGAGTAAAGCTGGACTCTGTAAGCAAGGAGAGAGAACAGAGGGACACCAGACTAAGTGTAGCAATGCAATGCTGCACTTAGTCTGGCGCCCTTCTCTTCTCTCTCCTTGCTATATAAATCCTGTATTATAATAATAATAATAATAAATTATAATAATTAAAAATAATAAACCTGGCCACACTTAGTCCCGCCCATTGCTTTGTGGATTGACAGCACTGCCTCTGCTGCTGAAACCCTCCCGCTGTGAGCTGCAGTACCTGGGACAGGGAGCAGGTGAGATCCAATCATAGGAGGATTTGGTTCCCTCAGGGAAGATAAAGGAAGTCTTTTGTTGACTTTATTATTATTATTATACAGTATTTATAAAGCGCCAATGGTTCGCTCAGCGCTGTACATTACAAAGGGGGACAGAACATGTGACAGAACAATACCGATACAATGCAAAACATGAGGGGATCGAGGGCCCTGCTCTTTCGAGCTTACAATCTAGGAGGGAGGGGATGGTGGTACAGGAGGAGATAGCTGTGGGGGATGGAGTGGTAGGAAGAGTGGAGGAGGTCGGCAGGTTAGCAGGGGGTGGGGTAGGCTTCCCTGAAGAGATGGGTTTTCAGGGTGCGCCTAAAGGAGAGGAGAGTAGGAGATAATCTGCTGGTTTGGGGCAGGGAGTTCCAGAGGATGGGTGACACCCTGGAGAAGTCCTGGAGGCGGGCATGGGAGGAGGAGACCAGGGAACTAGAGAGAAGGAGGTCTTGTGAGGAGCGGAGTGTGCGTGCTGGGTAGTACTTGGATATTAGGTCAGTGATGTAGTACGGGGCAGTATGGTGGACTTTATGAGGTCTGTGCATTCCATAATAGGTGGTTTTCTGAATAAAGTCAAGATTTTCGAAGCAACATCAGTTGTGCGGATCATCTATATAGTCAGGGGGTGGCTGCAGGAGATTACAACAACTGAGAAGCAAAAAAAGGATTAAAGAATTATCATCTGAAGAAAAAAATAGCAGCAGTTTATGATACATAGTGCTTGGAAACTTTGGGTTTATGTCTACTTTAACAATTTTTCAATGAGAACATACCTGGCCAAAAGAAAACTCTACGGGGTTGATTTACTAAAACTGAAGAGTGCAAAATCTGGTGCAGCTCTGCATAGAAACCAATCAGCTTCCGGGTTTTTTTTTTTTGCCAAAGCTTAATCACTGAAGTTAGAAGCTAATTGGCTACCATGCACAACTGCACCAGATTTTGCACTCTCTGGTTTTTAGTAAATCAACCCCTACCTGCCTCAAAAAAAAAAGATAAAAATGTAATTTGAGTACAGTGTTCCGTGACTGAGTAATTGTCATTCAAAGTGTGAAAGCACTTAAATTTGAAAATTGGCCTGGGCAGGAAGGGGATAAAAGTGTGTCTCTGGAGCATGGAGAAGAGAAAAAGCAGCAAAGAATTGTCCGAGGATATGAGAACAAAAATTGTGGAAAAGCATGGACAATCTCAAGGTGACAAGTCCAAGTCCATCTCCAGAGATCTTAATGTTCCTGTGTACACTGAGTGCAACATTCTCAAGAAGTTTAAGTTTACCCATGGCACTGTAGCTAATCTCCCTGGATGTGGATGAAAGATTGCAATGAAGGATTGTTGGAATGGTGGATAAAGAACCTCCATCAACTTTCAGACAAATTCAAGCTGACCTTCAGGCACAGGGTACACCTGTGTCCACTCGCACTATACGTCGCCATCTGAATGAAAAGGGACGCTATGGTAGGAGGCCCAGGAGGACCCCACTGCTGACGCAGAAACATAAAAAAGCCAGATTGGAGTTTGCCAAATCTTACCTGAGGAAGCCAAAATCCTTTTGGGAGATTGTTCTGTGGACAGACGAAACAAAATGACAACTTTTTGGTAAAGCCCATCATTCTACTGTTTTCTGAAAAAGAAATGAGGCCTTTAAAGAAAAGAATCCAGTCCCTACAGTCACACATGGTGGGGGGTCACTGATGTTTTGGGGTTGCTTTGCTGCTTCAGGCACTGGATGTCTTGACCATGTGCATGGCATTATGGAATCTGACGGCTACCAAAGAATTCTGAGGGGCAATGTAGGGTCCAGTGTCAGAAAGTTGGGTCTCCGTCAGAGGTCATGGGTCTTCCAGAAGGACAATGACCCAAAGCGCACGTCAAAAAGCCCCCGGAAATGGTTTCAAAGTGCTAGAGAGGACTGAACTGGCCAGAAATGAGTCCAGATCTCAATCCCATAGAGTTCCTGTGGAGAGATCTCAAAACAGCAGTTGGGGAAAGGAACCCTTCCAATCTGAGAGACCTGGAGCAGTTGGCAAAAGAAGCGTGCTCCAAAAATCCAGTAGAGAGGTGGAAGAAACTCATTGATGGTTACAGGAAGCCATTGATTTCAGTAATTTTTTTCCAAGGGGTGTGCTACCAAATATTACATTGAGGATGCCAATAATTTTGTCCAGTCCATTTTTGGGGTTTTGCATGGAATGTGTCAGATTTGGCTTTTTGTTTCTATACCAAGCAGGTGCTCATAATCATCAATTTCATGTGTAGGTTTAAACATGGTCTTTAACTGAAGGCAAAACAGCTGTGTAGGAGGCTTAAAACTGGGTGAGGAACAGCCAAACTTTGCTGCTAAGCTAAGATCGTGGAAGACAGTTTCATGTCACAGGTCAAACACCACAGCAAGATGGAGAACAGCAACAAGACACAAGGTAGTTAAACATCTGCATCATCAAAGATTTCAAAGCAGACTTGTGTTTCAAGATGCTGCTCAAGCTCTTTTGAAGAAGCACAAAGAAACAGGCAACCTTGAGGACTGTAGATGTAGTGGTCAGCCAAGAAAACTTAATGTAGCAGATGAAAGACACATCATGCTTACTTTCCTTCCACATCGGAAGATGGCCAGCAGTGCCATCAGCACAGAACTGGCAGAAACCAGTGGGACCCAAGTACACCCATCTACTGTTTGGGGACGTTTGGCCAGAAGTGGTCTTCATGGAAGAAATGTGACCAAAAATCCACACCTCCGGCATGGAAACAAGGCTAAGAGACTCAACTATGCAAGAACATAGGACTTGGGGTGCAGAAAAATGATAAAATAATATTATTTTTTATTATTATATATTATTATTATTATACAGGATTTATATAGCGCCAACAGCAAAATATTGATTTGATCTGGATTTCCCGTCTGTTCATATACTTTCCATGTTGTTAATTGATTAAAAATAAACTATGAATACTTCTATTTCTGAAAGGTTTCTTCATTTACAGCATTTTTTCACACCCGCCTAAACCTTTTGCACAGTACTGCATGTGGAACTTTGTTAATAATAACACTGTTCAACAAATTTTATTTTTTGCCAGTTTTGGAAACAAAAGGATCCATTTCTTAATGAATTTCACATTCTGAGTTCAAATATAACAATGAAATTTGTCAATTGGCTCTAGTTTTTCTGTAAACGGAAAGTTTTCTACTATAGGCATAATGACTACATAATGCACAATAATTATATAGATAGATGTCTTTCCACAAATATAAAGCAAGTGATATTGACTACATAACAAAACCTAAATGGCATAATATATTGCATAGGATTACCAAGAAAAATTATAGCCATAAGCTAAGTTGAATCATTTTAATACTTAGGATTCTCACTAGTTTTGTCTTCAGTTTGTGTCGGTTTTGCTTCTCTTGGCTTTTCTCTTGTATTCGAGGAAAGGGCTATCTCTTACAACTGCACGTGACTACACGCTTCAGGTTCTTCCTCACTTGACTCAACCACGAAGGATTCTGGTGCTTCAGGAATTGGTAGCCCCTCTCCATGAGGAACTGGACGTATTGCCGATGGAATATTTGGATAGTGCACAGATAACTTTTTCTTCTTATTTAGCCCTTTTACAATTGGAGGCACCATACAAAAGTAACAATTACTAACATGATCTGTTGGCTCTCTCCAAATCATTGGCACAGCGAAAGGCATAGATGCCTTTTTTCCATTCAACCATTGCTCCAGTGCCGTCCCACAAGAATTGCAGCATAT